>NC_140258.1:8711692-8749192 GCF_949987555.1 Borostomias antarcticus
GCGGGCCCTAACTGAAACCCTGCATGTTTATAGGTAATGGGTTATCTGTTCTTGGCTTTCTTGGCCCCCAGTCCCGCGGAAAGAAGGGGAGAGAGAGACTCCTTACACTCTTGCCGTTGTCGCTGGCGGAGGAGCAGGTCTTGGGGAGTTTCTGCTCGGGCTCGGAGCACTCCGTGTCGGTGGAGTACGCGTCCGGAGGGATGGCGTAGTCGCTCTCTGAGGCCACGGAGGACATGGACACTGCTGGGGGGGAGGGAGGGAGGGAGGGAGGGGGAGACGCCGGCTGAGAAGGTGAATGGGGTTGGAGGAAAAACACACGACACGGACGTTTCTGTTGCCATGGTGTGTGTGTACGTCCTGGATGGCAGGAGAAGTGTGTGTGTGTGTGTGTGTGTGTGTGTGTGTGTGTGTGTGTGTGTGTGTGTGTGTGTGTGTGTCGCGTACCCCTCTTGAGGGAGCGTGGGCTGCCAGGGCTGCCGTCCTTGCGGGAGCCGGACCCGGAGGTGTGAGAGCTGCAGAGCGACTCCTCCTCCTCTCCCGAACTGGACGACTCCTCGGAGCTGGACGACTCCTCCGAGAACGGACTGCTGCTTAGCAGAGTGGCCTTCTGTGGTGGGCAGAAGACACACCGTCAGCAGGCACACACACACTCACACACACACACACACACACACACAAAGTGAGAAAGACACACTTACACACGCACACACACACGCACACACAGTGAGAAACATACCCTCATGTACATTGTGAGAAGCAAACACACATACACATACAAATACAAATGTGCACACGCACACGCGCACACACACGCACACACACACACACACACACACACACACACACACACACACACACACACACACACACACACACACACACACGCTCACTACCTACCCCCTTCAGAGTGGTGTAAACTGGTGTGGTCATGTTCTTATAGATGAGGGAGGTGTACAGCACAAACGCGGGGTATGAGGACTGAAGGGAGGGGTCTGGAACAGACATCACAGCTCAGCCAACCAATCATAGATCTCTCTCTCTCCCCCAAGACAGGACCAATGGCCAGACAGGAACCAAGAAGATTTGGTGTTTAACTCACCTTTGCTAGCAGGGTCTGTGGATGAGGCCTCTGACAGGCTGATTCCAGACTTGGCCACAGCGTATATCCTGCTTTCCTGAGGGACCATTGACACAAATGACAATCAAAGGAGGTGTTAATAGTGTTCACATGTATAGATTATTAAGTATTCTTTTTTTTATTACCTCCGCCCCAGCGATTGCTGGGTGAGAGGTAATGTTTTCAGTGGTGTCCATCCGCTGTAGGACTACGCAAAAACTACTGCAGTGATTTTCACGAAGCTCGGTGGAGGGGTGTAGCACGGGCCACCTTAGAACCCATTCAATTTTGGAGTGGATCCGTATTACGGCGCGGGTCCACGGGCCGTTTTATGGTTGGTTTGTTTGTTTGTTTGTTTGTTAGTAGGATTATGCAAAAACTACCAGATCGATTTTCATGAAGCTCATTCAATTTTGGAGTGGATCCACGAGCCGCCCAAACACGGCCGGCCATTCACCTCCATGCATTCTTTAGACCCCGTTTTACGCTAAATCTACCAGACCGATTTTCATGAAATTTAGAACACATTCAATTCTGGCGTGCACAGAGCCACGAAACGCATTCAGGGGCGGAGGTCTGTGCTCTCTGAGCACCATTTCTAGTTAAGTTATGTATTTATAAGTTGTTAAAATAGGAAGGTGTTTTTCACCCAGGAGGGGAACCGGTGGAGAGGGGGAGTGGGCGGCTTGCTTCCTGGCAGGGTACCCGGCAGGTCCGCGCCCTCCGCCGGCTCCTCCTTGCCGCTGGCGGTGGGCGCGGCCGGGGGGGCGGCGGGACGCGGCAACACGCCCCTGACCGTCTCCATGGAGACCTCCTGGTCCAGGTCGGTCTCCTGGGGTCGCAGGGGGCGGAGCATGCTGATGGCGTTGCGCGTGCGCCCGTGTGCCGCCTCCGCGCCGATTGGCGGCTGGCTGAGGTGACGCTTCGCCAGGTCCGCGCTCATCATGCCGAGCCCGGGGTTGGGGGTGCGCAGGCGGGGCTGCTTGGGGGACGCGGGGGTGTCGCGGGGGTCCTGGGGCGGCGTGGGCCGTTTGGGGGTGAAGCTAGGACTGGGGGTGTTGGCCCCGCTGGAGGAAGAGGACGAGTCCAGCCTCTGGGACTGGAAGCGTTTGTTGAGCTCCTCCGAGGAGCAGTCCTCCAGCCTGCGGCCCCCCTCCTGGTCCCCCGGCCCCCCCTCGCTGGAGCCCGTCAGGCTGAAGTGGGGGCGCTCGGCGCGCTGCATGTCGTCATCGAACAGGGAGCTGCTGTCGTCGCTGGCCGTCAGGTAGGTCTCGCTGCCCGGGCGGCTGTACGGCAGCGAGCAGGCCACTCCCTCGCCCGCTCCCCCTCCCTCGCCCTCCGACGCGGCGCTGGAGAGGATGGAGGACACGCAGCGCGACTCGGGACCCCCCGCGCCCTCACACGCACCCTCCTCCTCCAGGGCGGGGTCCGTGGTGCCGGGCGGGGCCGCCCTCTGGCCCCCAGCCTCCGGACCGGATGAGACGGGTGTCTGCTCAGGGCTCTTATCTGTGTAGGTAAACGACACGCAAATAAAAGGTTCCATTTCAGACTCGTTGTAGTGACCGCAGTTCTGATTCTGATTCCTTCATTGTTGTATCCATTGTACAGGTACAAGGGAGTCAAATTCTTACGTTCTAGCTCAACCTCAACAAGATACAGCAATAACGCAGGATAAATAGTAATAAAAAAACTGTTCGGTAATTGCAATAGGGTCAACAAACGTCATGTCAACTCCAGTTCAGGAAATTAACGAATGACAATACTACGGCCTGTTCTGATTGGTGGGAGAAAGACAGGTTCTCTCCAGTGACATCCATCCAGGGTCTTACCGGCAGTGTCCCCGTCCTCGGCCTCGCCCTCGGGCTGGGCGCTGAGGGTCCTCTGGGCAGGCTCCGGGCCGGTCAGCACCTGGGGGCTCTTCCCTCGCACCTGGAAACACCCGAAGGTCAAGCTGCTCAGACGCTGGGCCTCGCCAGGCCTGGGCTGGCCGCCGCCGCCACCGCGCTTCTGCTCCACCGCTGGGAACCACGCACACACACACACGCACGCACACACACACAAAAGCACACACACACAAACGCACACGTACACACAGGTACATGTACAGTGTACTGTATGCATGGATACACACAGAGCTAGATGAACTGGGTGGTAGAACTAGGTGCTTTAGGAATTAGAACATTATAAAGTGTGTGTGTGTGTGTGTGTGTTTTGTTCTGTCTTACCATACACCTGTTTCTGTAGCTCCAGGATCTGAGCCTCTTGATACTGGTTGGTCTCTCTGAGTGCAGAATTCTCCACCTCAAACTAGACACAACACGCACGCACGCACGCGCACACACACACACA
This sequence comes from Borostomias antarcticus, assembly GCF_949987555.1. Taxonomy (NCBI): domain Eukaryota; kingdom Metazoa; phylum Chordata; class Actinopteri; order Stomiiformes; family Stomiidae; genus Borostomias; species Borostomias antarcticus. Next base: position 8,715,159 of record NC_140258.1, read on the forward strand.
CACACACACACACACACACACACACACACACACACACACACACACACACACACACCACGCACATTTTACAAGTGAACAAACAAACACTCCTCATGTCTGCCTACACACAGCTCATGCCTCCCATACCTCAGCAAGCTTGAGCATCACCCACTCCTTGATCTTGGCTGCCTTCTCCTCCACAGTCTTGGCATCCTGGATGCGAATCTGTTTCTGGTGAAAGACATTCAGACAGAGATCATCAGAACATCAGCTTCCATCAGCTTCCTAACTCAGTTATATATATATAGTCATCCATTCACATGAGCACTGCTTGATACTGTACACAATGACAAGTGAACAATGCCATTTAACCTTTATTTTATTTTTTAAAAAATTTACATTTAAATTTGAAAAATTTATTTATCCAAGTGAGTTACATTGAGATCTTCTCTTCGAGTAAGAGCTTTGTATGTGTTAACACAAGAGTTGCACTAAGCCCGTACTCTCGTTAGCTACTGCCCCCTAGTGTCTGGAGGCGGCCTTACCTGCTCCTCCAGCTGCTGCTCCAGCAGGCCGATGACGTCATCCTTCTCCTGCAGGAGTGACTGGAGCTCCTGACAGCGCCTGAACATGCGCAGCTCAGAGTCACCCGACTGACCGTTCGGAGCCTTCAACTTGTCCTCCATCCACTGCACCTGAGACACACATGCACATACACACACACACACACACACACACACACACACACACACGCACACACACACACACACACACAGGTTCATGAGAGTGCTCTCAACATTTGCACGTACAGACATGAACACACACACATACACACACACACATACACACACATGATGAGAACACACTCCAAGAGGTTAGCAGACAGTATTTACCTGCTGGTGTGCTTTGAAGGCCCGTTTCTCAGCTTCCATCACCTGTGTCTCCAGCTGCTGTATCTGTGTGTGTGAAAGAGAGAGTAGACATACTGAACCACTAGGCTACACACACACACACACACACACACACACACACACACACACACACACACACACACACACACACACACACACCATCCTCTGGCTTCCCGCTCTCCTCACCTGTACGTGACCTGAATGGAACCCTTCATTTCCTGTACCTCTAAACACACTAAAAAGAATGTTTACTCAGCCAACTAGGTGAAATACCACGTTACAGTCCAGACCAGAATGCAGCAAATATCACCAAATAAAGAATGCCAAGGAGCGTGCTAGGCATAGCGATACTTCCTTTCTAGATAACGCTGTAGTTCTTAAATGGAAAAAGACCTAGGCCTAGAGTAGCACATAATATTCCTCAATAGAACATACACTGAAGCCTTGCCGGACAGCCATAATAAAATATACACAAAGCCGTGTCTTATATTATATTACACATATTAATATACCTATAGTCTCGCATAGCCAGACCTATCTTCCACACTGTGCCATGGGGGAAAATGCTGTATTAAACTAATCACAATCATCTTAGGCGGAGCGGTTGGCAGGTGGTTGTTGTTTCACGTAGTCTAGATTGAATCTGATTGGGCCAGGAATCAGATCTGTCACCAGATTCGCCACTGATTGGCCAGGAATAAACTAAATGACAAGGCTTATCTCCAAAACCTACATCCACTGAGTCAGACTAATACACCTATAATTATACTATACATAAATATAATCTGTGTGCTGACATGAGTTACATGGTGTAAAGACTAGGCCGATAAAAAAAGAAAGACGGATCTTGACCCCCCGAAGTGAACTTTGACCTCCGTTGCTAATCCTGTTGGTCCTGGTGGCGGCTTGCTACAGGGAAGTCTGTGTGGGCGTTAAAGTGCACGGGTGTCATGTCTCAAAGGGGACAGGCGCTGCTTTGTGTTACCTGATCAGAGAGGCCTCTGGGAAAGCTGTCGAGGCCGTGTTAAAACCGCCGGGACACGCAAAGCGCCGTTACTGTAATACTGGAGCTCTGTTCCCTTCACACTGCTGCTACACCCTGATTGATGCCGCTTTGTCACTTACAGTACACACACACACACACACACACAGACACACACACACACACACATACACACTCTGTTAAATATATACACACACACTCATACACACACACACACACACACACACACACACACACACACACACACACACACACACATAGCCACTGTGTTACACAAAGTATACACACTCACACATACACTCACACACAGAGCTTTGTGGGAATGGGGGCGATGACTTTATGCGCAACATTCCTCTCAAATTCCTCAGCTCAGGGTGACACGACGCGGCAGGAAACCAGTGTCTTCTGAGGAGGCGGTACTAGAAACAGTTCAGACTGAGACCCAAGGTCCATTTATAGTCGGTATAACAAGTGTCCTACATCTGTGTCTTAGACAAAAATGACATCCGATAAAAAAAACGAACAAATGTATTGGGGTGGTCGCCGACATGCCTTGCAATTTTAAGGTCGCAGACTCGTCATATTGTTGTGTAGTTAATTTACCATAAGGAATAAACTGGACATTTATGGGAATTGACATACAATGTAAATGGATTTCTAGGACAAGGACGTCATGGTGTATGGTTGTAGTGGGCGCCATGCGCCAGAGGTAACCATGAGGCCACACCCTTTCATTGCTGGACGTTTTCTGGACAAACAGGGTAGCAGCTTGGTCTCTCTGCATAGAAGCCTTGTGGTGGGTGTGCCAACAGGTGTCTGACTGTGGAATGAGTGTGTCAGAAACTAGGCACCATAGCTATTTTATTATGTTTTATTTTTTTGGTACATGATTTCCGTAGACTGCAAGTCTGGTCCAATCTGACTCCTACTGGGCAGGTGGAGGGAGAGGAGAGCAGGCCTGGGACACACACACACACACATACACACACACATACACACACAAACATACACACACACGTACGCATCGCACACAGACACACGCGCGCACACACACACACACACACACACACACACACACACACACACACACACACACACACACACACACACACACACACACACACACAGGAAAATACTGTAGCCACTAGCCAGCCATCTGCCAGCTAGACTGAAGGATGTGTTCTGATCAAAAACACACATGAAACCAGTATATACGTCACGGAAACACACAGGCACACACACATTCAGACAGACACACACACACACACACACACACACACACACACAGTGCCACGTCTTTTTCAGAAAAGGATTCTCCAAAGCATATGGTCTTCCACAAGTGAGTAACCACAGATTTCTCTCAACATACAGATATAGCATGAGGTAGAGAATAGAAGCCTAATTACAGAGCATGTAGAATACAGCTGGAGAGAGAACACAGCAGCAACACACTGAACACTAGACATAGTGTGTCTGTACATGTGCGTGTCTGTGTGTGTCCATGTGTGTGTGTGTGTGTGTGTGTGTGTGTGTGTGTGTGTGTATGTATGTGTGTTTGTGTGTGTGTGTGTGTGTTTGTGTGAGAGCTTGTTTATAGAAGCCTATGTGGGCCTGTATCCTTATACTGGACATCTACAGTAATTGGAAGGATGAATCATTGCTGTGTGTGTGTGTGTGTGTCTGTGTGTGTGTGTGTGTGTGTGCGTGTGTATGTGTGCCCTGTGCAATTGGCTAGCAGCAGTTTACACTGGTAATCAGTTGATGGAAAAAGAAGAGATGTCCGCACAACAGCTGCTGCTCCAGGGTGCATTGTCAGTAAGACCTATACTGCACCAAGGTCGAAACGTTGTGACCTGCACAATCAATACACGCTGTTGTGCGGTTATCTCTTCTTTTTCCATATCAGCTGATTACCAGTGGGCCTTTTTGTCCAGCACCAGCGCAGACACGGATGTGCATAACATTGCCTTTGAATCCGTTGATATGGCCCATTACCAGTTCCCTGAAACACACACACACGCACACGCACACACACACACACATAACCCCTCCCAACCCACCGTGATCTAACCACTGTCCGACGTCCTCTGCCCATCTTCTGAGCACATCGGTACACATGTGAGCTGCTGTCCCTCTGCCCCTGTAACCCCTAGCATCACTCTCTCACCACGCCTCTCGACAACGCCCACCGCTCCCGTCCAAAACTCCGGCTTGATTCCCATTCCTGACATTCCTGGCCTGAGTCGTTGTGGCCAGCTACCCCCCCCCACGCCCTCTCTCTCTCTCTCTCTCTCTCTCTCTCCTTCCCCTCGTTTCTCCCTCCGTCCGCAGTCGGCCAAGCCAGCTCACAAAGCCACTCTGTAGCCGCCGGGCCTGGAGCGCTTAACTGGACGCTAGCTAGCGACATTAGCTCAACACCATAGTATCTGGGAGTGACGCACATGGAGGCTTTGATGCTAGCTTGAGGAAGCTAATGCTAACTGCATCTGATATCCCCCCCACCACCGCTGCCACTGAAGTCCCTGGTATCCGACTAGTTAGCCTACACAATGAGCCTTTATAGACACTTGACTGGTGAGAGGGAGGGTTGTATGTGTGTGTGTGTGTTTGTGTGTGTGTGTGTGTGTGTGTGTGTGTGTGTGTGTGTGTGTGTGTGTGTGTGTATGGGTCTCGAACTGTGACCTCCTGTCTGGGTGATTAGCACAGACACAGAACCCCTTTGAGCACCATTCAACATACACACAGTCATGCACACACTCTCTCTCTCTCTCTCTCTCTCTCTCTCTCTCTCTCTCTCTCTCTCTCTCTCTCTCTCTCTCTCTCTCTCTCTCGCACCGTTTCTGTCACAGGGAGGAAACCGGTGGAGAGAGGAGAGCAAATATCTGAAGTTTGGAGACGTTGGGAGGAATTCCACCTCCAGATCATCTCAGAGGGGTGCGGCGGCAGACACGGGGCCAGCGCTGAAATTAGAAGCATGTGTTCGTGCGAGTGAGCATGGCAGAGGGGGCGTGGCTTGAGGGGCATCATCATGATGATATAGGCCTGGCTACTCTCTCTCTAATTGTTTCTGTGAGTGTGTGTGTGTGTGTGTGTGTGTGTGTGTGTGTGTGTGTGTGTGTGTGTGTGTGCGCGCGTGCGTGCGTGCGTCTTTGAGTGTTCATTGTCTGACCCAGATACAGTACTGCCCATTGGCCCCAGTAAGGTCAACAATTCCGTGAATCTGACAAGGGGTCTGATAAGACCCCATCGTCAGAGAGAGACATTTGGCCCATGTGACCGTCGGTGAGTGCCGACGGGAGGCCGCCGCCCACGCAAATGTGGAATCAATCTGGGAGTGCCAGCCAGGCAGGAAAAGAAGAGGAACACTAAACCAGAGCACATGTCTCCACCCCAAATGTGGTTTCAGGCGTGTGTGTGTGTGTGTGTGTGTGTGTGTGTGTGTGTGTGTGTGTGTGTGTGTGTGTGTGTGTGTGTGTGTGTGAGAGAGAGAGTTCTATTAAAACTGGGGCAAAGTGGCAAACCCCCAGGAGTCACTCTTCAGTTCCATATGGTCCTACAAACGACAGTGGTGAGAGGATAGGCTACACCAGGGTCACGGCAGCCATACAGCTGTGTGTCGTGTTCAGTTCCTCCATCATCATCATCTACTGACTTTGGGATGAGAGAGAGGGATGAGAAAGAGTAATAGATACGAGGGAGAGAGAGAGAGAGAGAGAGAGAGAGAAAGAGAGAGAGAGTGGAGAGAAAGAACAGACAGAAGAGCAATGAGAGAGAAAGAGGGAGGGGGGGCAAAGGCAGAGCGCCATCCAGGGAAAATAAAGCACACATGCGTTCTTTGTCTCTAGCAGTACGGTCCAGTGTCCCAGCTGGCTAGTTCAGTAGGCAAAACTAACGTTGCTCCAAGGACCCCACCCTCCTCCTCAACCCCCCCCACACTCCACCCCGCAACTGCCATGCCAAGGACAAGGTGTGGGGAAAAAGAGAGAGGGAGGAAGGGAGAGAGAGAAGAGAGGGAGGGATAGAGAAAAGAGAGGGAGAGTGGGAGGAAGGGAGAGAGAGAAGAGAGGGAGGGATAGAGAAAAGAGAGGGAGAGTGGGAGGAAGGGAGAGACAGAAGAGAGGGAGGGATAGAGAAAAGAGAGGGAGAGTGGGAGGAAGGGAGAGAGAGAAGAGAACGAGGGATAGAGAAAAGAGAGGGAGAGTGGGAGTGAGGGAGGGAGAGAGAGGAGAAGAGAGGGAGAGTAGGAAGGAGAGAGGATAGAGAGAAGAGGGAGAGTGGGAGGGAAAGAAAGAAGGACAGAGCAAGTGGAGGGAGAGTGGGAGGGAGGGAGACGGCGTAGAGAAAGGAGAGGGAGAGAGGGACGGAGAGAGAGAAGGATGAAGAAAGAAGAGGGAGAGAGGGAGGGGAGAGAGAAACAGAGCGTCTGCATATTCGGAGAGAGGAGAGAGAAAAAAGGCTTGTGACCCACATCCCTCCATCCTGCCAAACATGGAGAAGTGGAGGCTGCCCCCTTCACTGTCTATGCGACTGGTTCTCTCTCTCTCCCACTCTCTTTCTCTCTCTCTCCCCCTCTCTCTCTCTCTCTCTCCCTCTCTCTCTCTCTCGCTCTCTCTCTACAAGTTCACTTCCTGCGCAACACACTCTGTTTACAAACCAAGGAAGTTCCTCCCCTGGGCCACCAAATGATTACAGGAGTGTTTATCTATTCTCCCCATCTCTCTCTCTCTCTCTCTCACCCCCTCCCTCTCACACTCTCACTTTCACTCTCCCTCTATTTCTCTCACTCTCACTCTCTCTTTCACTTTCTCTCCCTCCCTCTCACTCTCTTTTTCCCTATCTCCCTCCCTCTCTCCATCCCTCCTCCTCCGTATGCTCTTCACCTTCAAGTCCCCTCTCTCTCTCTATCTAAGTCATCTTAGATTCGTTAGTTTCAGCAGTGCTGACATTGGTACGGTGGACCGAATTTCTTTGTCAAGACGTCTTCAGCTCAGAATCTCCAGTGTGAAGTGTGGCTCTCTGTCAACCTCACTCCCAGTGCCATTCCTGTCCGTGTGCATCACTGGTTCCAGAGGCTAACTGTCACATTTAAGTGATGGGCGCCCCCCACCCACTGTCCATTCAGCTAACCTGCCCACCCAGCAGAGTGAATCATCATAAACTCCCCTCTGACGGACGCACAGTATACACACATTGCCTCATCACCACCAACCCACGCATGCATGCGCGCACACACACACACATATACACACACACACAGACACACGCGCACACACACGGACACACGCGCACACACACACACACACACACACACACACACACACACACACACACACACACACACACACACACACACACACACACACACACACACACAGAGTGAGAGATTAAGGGAGATTCCTGACTGAGGTGCTGTTTAAAACAACAGGCGAGCTGACGCAGGGCGCAGCCCCGCAGCAGGGATGCAACCACAAACACACTGGGGCCTGCGCTCTGCGGCGCGCTCGTCTGAGGAGCTCACAGCAGGAGGAGGTCAGAGGTCAGTGTCAGAGAGAAGAGCTGAGCGGGCCAGAGATGGAGAGGGGGGGGGGGGGGGGGGCGTGTTCGACAAGGTGGTCACTAGAGTGTTCCCTCATCTCAAAAACTCCTACTTTATATTGCCAGGCGATTGGTGCAGAGAGAGCGTTTATACAGTGCTATGTTACACTATGTGTCCTTTTAAAGGTGTTATGTGTGAAATATGGGACAAAAAAGGTTGCGATATCTCCCAAAATGCCTTCAATCAACCTTTGCTTTATCACAAAAACACAAACACCAGTGTTCTCGAGACGTTTGTCTTCCCGTCCAGCTGAGGTTCAACTTTGTAATTAAATGAATTTGGGCATACATGTATGTATCCCAGCATGCAGTGCGCAGTGGAGTCCTGTGGTCAGCCTGCTGTTTACATTAAGGTCTAATCAGGCGTCCCTGGAGAGCGCCTCAGAACTAGGCCAACAAACGGCAGGGGCCAGGCTGGCCTATCCTCTCCTCCCCACCGAGCACACCAGGGCTAGGGCTACATGGAGGGCTATGTCCGAGTCTGACTTTCCAACTCTCACCGTTTCTCCTTGACTTTCTCTCTTTCTCTCCTTACCCCTCTGTCTCTGTATATATCTGTCTCTATCGTGGACTCTCTTTCTCTCACACACACACACACACACACATACACATACAAACACACACACACACATACACACACACACACACACAAATCTTAAAACAGCCCGACTGCCACATAACCCAAGTCTTCGTCATCCTCCATCCTCAATCTTCTCCCTGCTCTGTTCTCATAGTTCTCCATTACTGAACACACACAGACTCACATGAAGCCCTTACCCACCCTCTGTAACCTAGATAGGAAGACACAGCCCCACACCATACATGGAGAGAAGCCTCAAAATCCCTATGTTCCACATACTGGAGGAGAGAGAGAGAGAGAGAGAGAGAGAGAGAGAGAGAGAGAGAGAGAGAGAGAGGGGAAAAAAAAAACCGCCAGCTCAACCAAGTGACCTTTGCCCAATGCTTTCAGCCGTCGCTTCAAAGGCCGTCTGACTGACGTAAATGCAGATGGTTGTTAATATCGGATCAAGCGAGGGGAGGGCAATCTGCTGAGGCATTGTGGGAGGAAAACCGCGGATGAGACCACATCCTTGTTCTGTTTCTGTGAGCGGCCATGTTCCCTACTTTTCCCCCCCACTCTCTCAGCGAGAGATAAGATATGCAAAGTGACTAATTAAAAGATGAGACACTGTCTGAGCTATAATGGGACTGTGTGGTCCGGCGAATGTCTAATAAAAGGTTTATAAAAGGCATATGAAGGCAACATAAAGAACAAGAGACACATGGTACCTTCTCGGCCGTAAGCTCTCGTATCTTGACAATCTGCACCCGGAACTTCACGAGGAGAGCCTCCAGGACGAAACACTTCTCCTTCCAATCCTCCTGTCCCATGGTGTCCTCCCCCTCCGCCATGGTCCCAGACCCAGAGCCCGGCCCCCCGGCCCCTGGGGACACAGACATACACACAGCAACATTAGGATAAACAAACGACAAGCAGAACTGAACAGTCCAAATGTGGACCAGTGGAAAAGCAGCAGTAGGTACTGTACCAAAGTACAGGAAATTGGGCAATACTCTGCTAGGAATTATGCTCCAAATCTGTCTCTAGTAAATAGAGAGAGACAGGGCGAGACAAAACAGACTATGAGCTGTATATGAGTGTGCCATGTACAATGATTGAACATTGGGACTTTGTCTTACAGTAATGTGAAAGATACCTGGGAGAGAAGTAAAATTAGAAAAACATAGTCTCATAGGCACATCGACTGCCATGGAGAGAGAGAGAGAGAGGGAGGGAGGGAGAGGGGGGGAGAGAGAGAGAGAGAGAGAGACAGGGAGAGAGAGGGAGAGAGAGAGAGGGAGGGAGAGAGAGAGAGAGAGAGAGAGAGAGAGGGAGGGAGAGAGAGAGAGAGAGAGAGAGAGAGGGAGGGAGAGAGAGGGAGAGGGAGAGAGAGGAGTTGCTGTTGTAAAATTGTTTTCCCCCTCAAGCACCTGAAATGTTCCAGGGCTGGGCCTCGCTGCGCTGGACCCAACCAGACTGGGCAGAGGGCAACACTACAGCTAGCCAAACAGAACACACTGCTCCTCCAAAACACACCGCTACACACAGACGCACTGCCATCAAGTTTTCCATTGTGAGCTAATGTTTATCGTGAGAAACATGTGTTAATAGGAGAGGGAGAGAGACAGAGAGAGAGGAAGAGAGAGAAAGATGACAGAAAGATGAGAGAGAGCAAGAGAGAGAGAGAGGGAGGAAGAGAGAGACATGTTTGTGTGTGTGTATGTGTGTGAGAGAGAGATGAGAGAAGAGAGAGACATAGAGGGAGAGAAAGAGATGTGAGAGGGAGAGAGAGAAACTTTTTTAACAGCCTCTCATTACAGTGCTGGCTTCCACACAAAGAACATGTGCAGAGGACTGTTTCCACAGGCTGTTTCTGGTTGATTGTTTATTGTGGTGAACAGTGACGAAGACCATGGCTGAGTCTATATCTGCCTCAGAACAACAACAACAACAACAACCAGAAAAAGAGAATGAACATGAACTATTATTTAATTAAAACTATATTAAATGCACTGTATATCCCTGTCCTGACATCTAAACACTCTTTATAGAATATTTGAATTCTTTCAATACTTTGTTATCATAATGCATGACTAGCCTTGGTCCCCCGGTCCTCTCAGCTTGATGGCTCTATTCATTCTGATAAGACCCACCAAGCTCCTGACTGTGCTGGTTTCCTATGACGTTATCTCTCCCATCACCCTGTCTCCCCATGCGTGGGGCCCCCTGTCCATCATTCCCTTGCTCATTCTCTCTCTCCTTCCCACACTCATTCTCTCTTGTTCATTCTCTTCCCCTCTCTCTCCCTCTCTCACTCCTCTCTCTCTCATACTTTCTCTATCTCTCTCCCTCCGTCCTTCATCCTTCAGCATGTGTGATGATCATGAGGGGATGAGAGGGGTGGAGGACAACATCAAAGCCTGGTTGACCCTCGACCCCAGGGAGAGGGAGGAGAGCTGCTTCCTGTGAGCAAAGCCAGAGCAGACACAGAGAGCAGTGTGTTGCTGTGCATTACCATAAGTACATAATAGGTCTTGTTTATACATTTGGATGGATATTTATTATGTTTACATGTATCTTGATCCAGTACAATATTGATAATAGCCTACTCTTTTGGTCGAATTATCTCTTCTGCCCAGTAGGTCAGTCCTTTACATGTGAATTAAGATGTGAATTTTTAAATACAACACAATATTCAGATCTACAGTGACAATACCATAGTTTCTTCTTTTAAAAACTACAAATAGGCTATTGTTTGTATATAATAAACAATACAATGATGTTTTGATAGTTGACATACATAACACAGTAATTGTAATACTCTCAACATAATACAGTAATTGGACCGAAATTTTTAGAAGGATATACCAACAATATCACTCAGATTTATATCTCCCCCCAATCTCCCTATAAAGAAAAAAAAGGCATCATTATACCTTTCATATTCTTGACTTACCCTGCAAATGGTTGGCGAAAGACAGCTGAGGGGAGAATATCACTCTATTTCAGCAAAAACGTCCATGTCGCCCTTGTAGTTTTTCCTGTCGTATTATTATACCAATAATGGAATAAAATCGAGGAATTTTCCCGTCTCCAAAAGTTTTCATTTCACTCCACACTCTGGCAAAGTTAAAACAGGGCTGGCTCGAGGGCGTGGTTTCCCACAACAGTGTCCAATCAGATACATCACAGGCTTGGCCATGTAAATCTTGAGACAGAAAGTACAATATTGATCGACATGCATGCTAACCAATCACAAGCCATAATATACTTGGTTGAAGGACACGGTCCAATCAGAGTAACGTTAGAGGCGGTCTAGTTCACGACCCGGAATTGACGTTTCACACGTGTAGCATGGACGGTACCTAGCACACTAGCAAGCTCACCCCAGAAACCCATTAATAATATAGATAATTGGTACTTCCAAGTTAATGTTGCTATTTTGCATGTTCCTCAAAGGTTAAAGCTTTAGCTACATTTGAAGCCACGTAGCTAAAAGCCTCCTGGTAAGTGTATTCCCTTCAGCTACAAAGACCCCTTTCTTTCCAAGCCTCTTGCTATCAGCGTCTGCGCGTCATTTTCACAATACTGTATCTTAGCTGGGTATCTTAGCTGCCAAAAAGGTATCTTGTTTCCTGTGATGTGCAACAGCAGAATACATTTCATTCATTAGACATTTCGTTGTATGCTTGCTTGTGAGTAGTAATGGATGTGTGCGTGTGGTTGGTTGGTTCGTTTCCCAACCACTGCATGATTCAGGGAAGAGAAAGACTTCCTGCCCTTAGATGTGGCCAGAGTCCTCTGTGGTGTTCTAGTCCCTTTCAAAGCTCTGCCTGTCCTCACGCACAGGGGTGAGTCATGGTGGTCAAGAAGAAAACAGTCAAAGCAGAGGCTGTGGTCTTGGACCAGGACAAGCTGCAGGAGCTGACGGGTGAGTTCTGAACTGTGCCGTGTGTGTGTGTGTGTGTGTGTGTGTGTGTGTGTGTGTGTGTGAGAGTGTGTGTGTGTTCTTGGATGTACGGTAACTGCCCCTCTGTTTGTGTGTATGTCAGCCTCCCTGTCAGTGGATGGAGGAGATGAGAAGACCAGACAGGTGGCCCAGACCCTCCAGAGAGTTCTGGCACTGACAGACCCGGTGCAGCAAATCCAGTTGGTCAAGAAGGTTGGTCTTGAGCTAGGACTGCACCATCTGTATGGTGCTGGACTGCAGTTACCATTCCCCATGTCGTTAATGAAATAACTGAGTAGACACCATCGCGGCTATTCTGATAGGCTGTCTGTGTCCACAGGCAGGCTCCCTATTGGAGGAGCTGAGTGAGGGGGAGTGTCATGGTGCCCTCCTACAGGCCTGCCTCCACGCCCTGGCTCTGGTCTACACCTCCCTGCAGGCCAAGAACCCCCTCCGCAGGGCCAGCGCCAGGTACACCCCTTCCTCTCCTTGTCTGCCCTCTCCCCTACTTCCTTTCTCCCCTCCCCTACATCCTTTCTCCCCTCCACTCCCTTGCTCCCTCTCTCCTCTCCTGTCCTCTGCTCCCTCTCTCCTGTCCTCTCTCCTGTCCTCTCTCCTGTTCTCTTTCCTGTCCTTTCTCCTGTCCTCTTTCCTGTCCTCCTGTCCTCTCTCCTGTCCTCTTTCCTGTCACCTTTCCTGTCCTCCTGTCCTCTCTCCTGTCCTCTCTCCTGTCTCTCCTGTTGGGGCCGACGGCCCTTTTTCTCCCTGTACTCTCCCCAACCAGGACCAAGAGAGGCTGTGGCTCAGGAGGTACTGTAGAGCGGGTCGTCCGATGACCGCAGGGTTGGCGGTTCGATTCCCGGCTCCTCCTGTCCACATTTCCAAGTGTCCTTGGGCAAGACACTAAACCCCAAATTGCTCCCAATGAGCAGGCGGCTGTACATCTGTCTGACACCTGCATATCTGTCTGACTTGCTCCATGCACATGCTTCCAACGGGTCACTGAGGTCTGCTGACCAAGCCCTGTTGATTGTCCCCTGACCAGGCTCAAGACCAGAGCTGACAGAGACTTTGAGTCTGTGGCACCTAGATTGTGGAATGCTTTTCTTCAGGTCTTGAGAGCTGCAGCCTCTGTATTTTCAAGAAGCAGCTAAATAAACTTCTGTTTAGCTTATAAGCTTCTGTTTGCGTTTATCGAGTTAATTTGACTATGTTTATGACTGTTGTCCTGTTTGCTCGGTTTCATTTTGCTGATTCTTTGTATTCATTTTAACCTGTGTGAAGCACTTTGAGTCCTCTCTGTGAGGACTTGCCGCCATCGGTGTGTGAATGTGCGTGTGAATGGGTGAATGAGAGGCCATTGTAAAGCGCTTTGGATACTGCGGTGCTGTCTGTTTACCATTTACCAGGTGGTTGGTCACCACCACTTATCACTATGTCATGGAGCCACTTCTGGAGCCACTTCTATACTGTATGTGTTCAAGTGTTGAATCCTTGCTCGCTCTCTCTCTCCTCAGTGCCCTGGGCTGTGTACCGGCCTGGCTGCAGGACCAGACTGTGGGATGTCTGTCTGTCTGCCTGTCCGACTGTCTGTCCTCCCAGGGTCCAGACCAGTACCCGCACCTCATAGACTCCATCACAGCATGTCTGGACGCCTTCCCCCTCGGTATGCATTTGAAATCTCCTTCGGCCATGTAGCCTTCCAAAAATGGAACCTTCTAAAATGGAACATTTCTAATTTCTTGTTTTCTATCATGTTCCAGGTGAAAGGTGTATCCACAGGTTGCTACCTGAAGGTGAGGGTGCTCTTTAATCGCGTGTTTATCAAGCCATTTTAAGGCCAGGTCTTCCTCGGCCTAAGTACACAACAACTGGAGACTTTCCTGTTATTGTATTGATGTTTAACCTCTGGTACCATTTTATTCTCCCTTGCTCTGTTCTGTCCTGTAGTGTTAGAGTTTCTTCACAAAGCCTTGGCTGAATATCTACAAATAAACAGGTAAGACAGTCAGTAATCTCTATAGGGCTCATGTCATCACTGCTGTCCCATCTCTGCTTGACTGGTGTATCTCTGTCGCCCCCTGCTGCCTCCCCAGCGGTCTAGCAGGCAGACATGTGGCCCAGGCTCAGCTCATGCACTGCTGTCTGGCTGCGGTCAAAACCTCCATGCTGGTGGTGCAGAGATCCCAGGAGTCCATCAGCGCCGCCCTGCTGGCCATCCAGCCTCACCGCGCCCTGCAGAGCACCCTCGGCCAGCTGCTGGCCTGCTACACATGCATCCTCACTGACGGTAAGGCTACGTTTGATTCCATATTTGACCGCCAAGCGCCCAAGTCTGGGATGGGCTGTGAAACGCCTTGACGTCCTCTACCCGTCTCCGCCTGTCTCCTCTTTCCTGTCCCCCAGAGGAGTTTGTGCAGACCGTCCAGAGCACGGCGGGCATGGCCGTAGTCCTTTTGATCCGGTCCGTCATGGCCAGCGGAGAGGGAATGCCTGCGGTGGTGAGTGAGTGACCACACACTCTCTCCAAGAGTGGAAGTCTCTGAGTATTTGCGAAGTCCTGGATGTCTTTAACACGACTACAGTGTAGTTCCGGATAGCCCGAATACGCAGCTCGGGGTGTATTTCAAGACCTCCGGATTCAAGGCTCGTTTTCGCCGGGGTGGTAGTAATTGCTAGGCACAACCAGGAAAATGTTAAAGCGAATATGCATTAGTATAATATTCCAGGCCTTTGTCTCTGTCTGTGTGACAGTGTTTCTGTCTTTGGCCCTATTTGGAAAAACAAAAAGTCAACCTTCTTTCATTCCTTCCTCCCTCCCTCCCTCCCTCCCTCCTTCCCTCCCTTCCTCCCTAGCTGTGAAACAGCTTTGTAGAGAAGCTTATGTTTTCGCCTATCCAGCCATGTTAGACCAGGTTACCTGAAGGAAGCATGAGAGTTAGAATGCATCTCTGTAGAACTCAAGTTTGGGCTTCTTGTCTCTCCAGGTGTCAGGCCTGTTACTGGGGTCAGAGCAGGGGGCTGACACTGCCCCCCAGTGGCTGAGGCCGGCCTTTGCGGGCCTGTATGCTAGCGGCCGCCCCGCCGGCGTGTCCCTCTACCTCTGCCACGGCGCCCTGGCCATGCTTAGCTGGAGGGGCACCTTCCAGGGGCCAGACTGGGAGCAGCTGCTGCTGCTGGTGCCGGACACACTGCTGGCTCTGGATACAAGGTCAGTCACACACATTTGGTCTTGGCTAGTAGGGATAGGGTTAGGGATATCGATTGGCCACCGATTTAAATCGGGGCGATTTTCATTCCAAATGTCTCGATCGGTGGTCACCAAATTGGATGATCGCAAAAGCTCATCTTTTAAGTCTGTTCTAGGTGGTTAGCTTGACATGGATACAAGTACAAACTTGGATGCTACAAGCTAAATGCTATAGAGTGGTGGGTCAATTCAGAACGTGAAATGGTGACGAGGGTATGAATACAGAACCTGATCGATGTGACGTAGCTTGATCTCGAGTTGAATAACGTTAAGTCAACAATGTTCAACATCCATTCCAATTGTGCAAGTTTTCTCCTGGGATCTCTCCATACAGCGTTTTTTCATACTGCCCAAATATCTGCTGCTAATCACTCATTTACGAAATCTCTGAATAGCTATAGTTTGGACATTTTTGCTGTTTAAGGACACAGCACACAAGTTGCTCTTCAAGCAGTGTGAAACGAAACTCCGGTTGCTTTCTTTCAAGGAATTTCAAAATAAAGGTCATGGAAAACAATTATACTTATTTATTTTTTTTACTCACTTGGCATTGGTCTGAATGATATACTTCAATATACAGTGTATCTGATATATACTGAATAATATTTGGAGGGCCTATTCATGAGTTGAGTGATTAATGGGCAACCTTAATCTACTGTATATGCAAGCAAAGACAGTG
The DNA here is from genome assembly GCF_949987555.1 of Borostomias antarcticus. Lineage (NCBI taxonomy): Eukaryota > Metazoa > Chordata > Actinopteri > Stomiiformes > Stomiidae > Borostomias > Borostomias antarcticus. Next base: position 8,731,087 of record NC_140258.1, read on the forward strand.
GCATCATATTGGTACAATAATATGGGTAAGACCATTCTACAGGTCTTCTACAACAGGAAGTGAGGGAGGAACTCTTCCCATGTCGTCTCTTCACCCCCTATGCCTGTTCTCCTGGAGATTAGCTATGTGGGCCTGAGGGATGAGGATCTCCACCTGGGCTCTCCTGGGCGCAAGAGCACTGGAAGCGCGTGCTGCCCCACCCCCCCCCATCGTCTTCGGACCCTGGTGAATCTCACTATGAGACATCTATGCCCCTTGACCCAGGCACCTGTCATTCCAGGCTCTGTCCCATCTGATTTGGAAGTCGCCCCGGCTTGTCTAAACAATCCAACTGCCTTTAAGGAAAGGAGAGGGCTTGGGCTGATTCATCTAAACATAAGAAGTCTCCTTCAGCAACATGAATTGGATCATCTGAAAATGTTAGTCTCTCAGGCTGACCCTGATGTCCTGGTATTGTCTGAGTCTTGGCAAAAAAAAATCTGATGGTGATTCCTCTGTAGCTCTGCAGCAATATAATTTATATAGAAACGATAGAGTTTGCAGGGGTGGTGGCGTTGCTATTTATGTAAAATCTTCTGTTATTGGTAAACTTCCACCTTCCACCTCGTCTCAGTTGGACTGGAGTCTTGGTACCTACCAGACCCGATCAAACCATCGTCTTGTTTTTAGGGTTCCTCGAGTGCATTCTGAACTTGGCAGAGCTGCTTTTTTCCATGATGCTTCATACCTGGAATACTTTTCAACAGACTCTAAAGCTTGAGGTACTTCCTTCAGTCGCAGAGTTTAAATTCAAGGCTCTTGATATTTGCACTCAACCTGTAACTGTTTTAATAATAATAATAATAATAATAATAATTGTATAGTTATAGTGTATTTGTTTTGTTATTTGTGTGAACTCGTCAACACTAAGTGAGGGAAAACTCGGTGCTTTACGAGTATAAATAAAGGTTTGAAAGTAAATGAAATTAATTCTAATAAGAGAAGTATATTTTGTTGGAATAAATCTGTATCGGCCGATCCTGAGGAAAATAATCGGTGATTGGTATCGGCCCCAAAATCCAAATCGGAGCTTCCCTATTTGTTAGTTCAAGAAGGCACAATGTTGTCGTCTTGTTAGCGATTGAGTTGTTTTTCTTCTTGTGCCTCTGCGAATGTGTCACCCTGTAAAACCCCACATCCCATCTGTGTGTCCAGCATAAAGGAGTCCAGCACTGCCATGGTGGTGGCCCGCGTGTTGACCCTCTGGAGCGCCGCCGCCCTGGACTTTCTGCAGGGGGTGCCGCCCCACTCCCCAACCCTCCTCCTCTCCCTCCGGGGGGGCTCGGAGCTCCAGGGGCGCCTGCTGGAGCACGTCTACGCCCGCTGGGAGCACCCGCTGGACGGGGTGCGCCACCAGACCTGCTCCCTGTTCCGGAACCTCCTCCTCATCCACCTGCGCACCGACCCCGCCGTCCCCGACCCGACCGCAGACCCTTACGTCACTGAGCTGACCCGCAGCCTGCTGGGGCTGGAGTGGCACATGAGGGGGAAGTACGGCTCTCTGGGCTGCCTGGTGGAGCTTCTCGGGGCAGGGTACCTGCTGGAGCTCCAGCCCCAGCTCCCCTCCTGTCTCCTGGGCCTGATGGACGACCAGACCCTGGCACCCTATGCCAGCGACCTCCTGGAGAAGCTGTTTGTCAGTCATCGGGCCCAGCTGGCCGGCGGAGGAGGAGGTGGTGGCGCGGCAGCAGCAGGCGCAGAGACATGGATGGAGATCTGGCACCGGACCTGGGTGACGCCCCTGCTCCAGACGCTGTGCCGTGCCAGGCTGGACCAGACCACCTACATCCTGGACTACTTTCTGCCCAAGCTGCTGCGCTGTAGCCCTGACAGTCTGGGTCGCATGGTGCAGGCCCTTCAGGACACACCACCCACCAGTGCAGGTATAGACGCGCACGTACACACACACACACACACACACACACACACACACACACATACACACACAAACGTCAGGGTCCATGACTAGAGGGTTTAGGAGGGACATTGGGACTGGGCCATGCTCTCCTGCTTCCATGGTGTGTGCAGGTCCTCCAGGCAGCAGGGGCGCTGTTGGGGCTCTGATGACGTGCCTGCGGGCGGCGAGGGCCCAGGGCGCGGTCCACTTCTCAGAGGAGGGGCTCTGGGCGGGGCTGGTGCCGTTGTCTCTGCTCCGCCGGGCACTGGTGCACAAACATGACCAGGTGAGGTCTGCAGGTGTGTGTGTGTGTGTACGTGTATGTGTACGTGTGTGCGCGTGTGTGTGTGTGTGTGTGTGTGTGTGTGTGTGTGATGGCAGTGTTGCTCTCCCTCCTCTCAGGTGCGGATGGATGCTCTGGGGTTGGTGTGCGAGAGCCATCGGAGCACGGAGGTTCTGACCTCGCAGGAAACGGACCTGGTTCGCCACTTCCTGCCCTTTAACCTGAACAGCCAATCACCTGGGGTCAGGCAGCAGACGGTCAGCCTGCTGAAGAAGGTCAGAGTTCAGATGAGACTGCTCCAGTCTGTACAGTACCTGTGTCGTTGCTCACCTCAAACTTGATTACACCTTCCTAGGAAATCCTTTTATTAAATGGAGAAAAATGTGTGCTCTGTCACTTTTTCTCCTCAATAGTTTAGCCAATCCATCTGAAATGGCACATGAGCATCGGCATGGACTGGCAGAGCTGACTTTTCAATTTCCCCAAATGAGGCTGTTTATATGAGCATTTGCACGCAATTTGTCCAAGTATGCACGGCGTTCGTCTACAGTCGCTGCCAGCAAACGTGATTTTTTTGTCTCATCCGGTTGATGAGATGGCCACCAACTCAACTCACCAACGTCGGCCATTGCCTCGTGCATAGTTCAGTTCTACTTTGTCATTTCGATTCCACAGTGACACACACTGATCATCTGATAACCCCCCCCACCCCCTCCTAAAAAAAACATGCCGTTATTTGCAACCCATTCTCTCACACAAGCGTCTTTAAAGGGATGTACTTATTTCATTTGCCACAACATATGTGGATTAAAGCTGTTTATGAGCTTTTATGGCACCTCTGTAGAGTTGCGGCGTGCACATCCCCGGAGGTCTGCACGTCGTCCCCAGGTATGGGCTGATGTCATACGGTTAGTCACTCTTCCTGTACGTGTGTGTGTGTGTCCGTAGCTCCTGTGCAGAGTGAAAGACAGTGGTCAGCTGCTGCAGAAGAGACTCGTCCAGGAGAGAAACGTGGAACAGAGGAAAAGAGACCAACACACCGTGGACACATACAAGGTATCCTACACACTCACAATCACAATAGGGACACGAGGAATGGTGGATACAGAAATAGTGGCAGGTTCTCACGTGTGTGTGTGTGTGTGTCTCTAGGAGTTCTTACGCTGGCTGTGTGAGAGTCTCTTGGAGGTGCTGGTACCTGGAGCCTCCTTCTCCACCTGCCTGACTACCCTACACCTGCTGGGCCTACTGGCTCAGCTCTTCACCTTCTCCACTGGTACTGACCTTCACGCTGCACTCTTCATCATCACAAGGGCTCTCTGACCTGTGTATTCATATGTTTCTCTTTCTCCCTCTTTCTGACTCTGTCTCTCTCTCTCTCTCTGTGTCTCTCTCTCTCTCTCTCTCTCTGTCTCTCTCTCTCTGTCTCTCTCTCTCTCTCTCTCTCTCTCTCTCTCTCCCCCCACCTTACTCTCAGGGCCTGATGTCTTTTCTCTGGGCGAGGTGGTGACTCCTGCACACGCTCAGAACGTCCTCTACTGTGTGGCTAGCAACTTCCTGGAGGTCAAGCAGCTGGCCTCCACATTGCTACGGCAACTCCCGCCGTCCGCCGTGGGGCTACAGGTCTGGGAAGAAAGTTGTCTTTTTCTGCCCACCCCCCCCCGTCGTTTTGCTTAAAAAACGACATATCGATGATGGGATAAGCCTAAGCATGGCCACATCCGTATCGCTGTCGCCAGTCCAGCGACGTTAGATCCGTTCGACACGAGGCTGACCGGGCCGCGGTCTCCGTTTCTCCCCGTTAGGAGCCAGAGAGGGCGCAGGCTCTTCTGCGAGTGGCCCTGGACCTCAGCACCAGCGCCAAGCCCTTTGACAGCGTCACGGCCGCCCACCTCCTGGGCCTGCTGCTCCACCTGCCCGGCCTGCCCCAGGCCCTGCAGCGCTGCGCCCGGGAGCAGGGCCTCGCCTACCAGCCTCCCGCCCCCCCCCGGCCCCAGGCGTCCGAGGCCCTCACCCTGGAGGTCAACGCCCTAGCAGGTGAGACTGCCGCCACGGTTTGGGGATGGACACAGTACGTTTTAGCCTGGCTTCGCACTAACGCAAAGGCTCTGGAAATTCTCAATTCATTCACACTCAGTTCCAAGGGACGTTAACAACAGTCGCAGACCGAAACGCCTCTGGACATTGGATATAGAGCCACTGTAACCGAGTGAAACATGAGTAGCTGGTGAAACTCGCTCCTCAAAGGAGCGCGGACAGTCCCTCCAAGAGGGAGGCCCCTATCGGCGCAACTGTCGGCGTGTCCGCCTCACAAGCAGGAGAGCTTGTGGAACATGGGTTCGAATCCCGCCCTGGGCAAGCCGCTAACATAGGTCGAACTGTTGAACAGTACGAAGACAGAGTACGATGGATTTTTTTTGTTTTGGTTTTTTTTTTTTTTTTTTTTTGTATCGATACTGTACCATGGGGAATCGATACAGTACTTACACAAATGTGTACTTGAATACTCCAGACAAATGTGATCTCACTCACAAGATTCAAGATCCGTTTATTCGCCATGCATATGGCTTACACATCAGCACTGGTCAGTAATACTACCAGTATGTAGGGCTTCCTACAAACACTCATCTCTGCCGTTTTGCGCCGCCAACATGGATAAATCCAGTCATGTATCGACCGCCACATACAGTATGGGATCATAGTAAAAGGTGATGCTGAAGTTAGCATGTGCTAAGTGTGTGTTGGGTGCCTGTGTGGTCCAGTGGTCCGATTCTTGATGGCGTGTCTGATGGTGGAGGTGGTGAAGGCGGAGTCCTCCCTCCTGCTGGCTGCAGCCTCCTACCCTCTCTACGGCAGAGCCCACTGCTGCACCGCCACCCTGCAGCAGATCAACACTGGGTGAGGAGGAGGCACACACACACACACACACACACACACACTGCTTAGACACACATTTACACGCACATGTTAAGACACAGATGGTTCAACCGTTCTACCTTCCTTAATGCATGCGTGTGTGTGTGTGTGTGTGTGCGTGTGTGTCCAGGACTCTGACCCTGCATGTCGAGTGGAGGGCGTTGGTAGCAGAGCTGATCAGAGTGTGTTACCGGATGTCTGACGTGGTCTCCCCTGTGGTCCAGAGCTCCTCCCCCGAGGGACTCATCCCCATGGATACAGGCTCAGGTCGGCACCTCCCATTGGTCCCAAGGGACCTGACTGTGACAGTGTGTAACTTCTCGACGTCGTGCGTGTGAACACACACTACTGTGTGTTTGTATGCGTGTGCGTAATCGTGTGTGTTGGATCGTCTCCGCAGAGGCGTCGGCTGGTCTCCAGAGGATCCTGCAGGAGATTCAGCCCCGAGACTCCAACGACTTCTTCACCAGCGCCAGAGAGCTGGACGCCCAGACGGAGGAGGACGACAGCACCCCCGCAGAACGCACGCAGGAACCACAGCAGGACAGCGCTGGTCAGTAGTACACTCGGCAGTACCGGGTTCGTCCTGGTGAGGTCAGTGTTTCACCATTGACGCACAGAGACAGCCGGATTTACTGTACTGGCACACAATGCGCATGATTAACCACTGCACTGCGGTGTATCACATTCTGTGAGGTTACGTTGTGTAAAGTGAAATGAAATGCACAAATTGAATCATTACTGTGTGCGTGTGCGCGCGTGTGTGTGTGCGTGCGTGTATGTAGGTGGCAGTGGGGAGAGCTACAGGGTGACAGCTCAGATGGTGCTGGTGTGCTGTTGGAGGAGTATGAAGGAGGTGTCCATGCTACTGGGACAGGTGTGCCAGAGCCTGCCTCTACAGACCCTGGACTCACACACCGACGCGGGACTCATCACCCAAGAACAGGTGGGATATCGTATACAGTACGAGTACGCTAGCCGTCGCACTGACTAGTCAGCGCTGCAGACGGCCATCAGCTAGTTGTGGAAAACCTGATTTTTAGTGAAATGGCGGCGCCTAAAACCGTAGCAAACAAGCAGCAGGAGGTTCCAGTGGGTAAACCCCAACAGTCTGGCAATACTTTAGAAAACATGACATTAGTTCCACTGTCAACTGCAGATTGTGCAAGACTACCCTGAACTACAATAAAAGTAAGTCTGCTGTGCATGGAAGCATCCGGAAACCGCTAGCGCTACACAGATTCGGGGTTGGCAATTTCCACAAACAACACATTTATCGTCACGAGCTGAAAGGTCAAGTCAACAGAAGCCGGAACATTCTCCCACGGCATGCGCGCCACACTTTCACCACCTAGACTAAATGTGCGCCCGTGGTGATCAACAGCTGTTCAATAATTTAATGCTTCTTGGCACAAAAGAAGTGCTGGCTCGTTTTGTCCTTGTTTTGGGCAAACCTGGTTATAAACCTGCGTCCAGAGGGGAGTAGGGGGAACTCTGAGAAGAGTGGATGGGAAGGATCGTTCAGTATTCGTCTGGAAAGGTTGATGGTATATTGATCAGAGAGCTGAGAGATACTCTGAACATCTGAGCCAGTGATTTTCTTCCCCGCCTTAGTAACCTTGTCCAGCATGTATCTGTTCTGGATGGACAGACTTCCACCCCAGCACTGGATGGCGAAGGTCACCAGGCTCTGAACGAACGTCAGGTAGAACAGTCTCAGCGTTGTTACGTCTGCCTCGAAGCTGCGTAGCTTCCTTAAAAAAATAAAGTCTATGTTGTGCTTTTGTGTATCTTGCCACTGTGTTTGCAGTCCAGGTGAGTTTGGAGTCGATGATAGAGCCCAGGTACTTATATTCCTCCACCGTCTCAATCGGTGTACCTTGTAGGGTAACTGGTTGCAGGGAGGGGGGGGCTTCTTCTAAAATCCATCACCATTTCTTTTGTTTTTGAAATATTTAGAATAAGTGAGTTTGTCGTGCACCATTCATAGAAGTGGTCTACCTCAGTCCTGTAGTCCTGCTCTGTGTCCATTAAGAGGCCCACTAGGGCAGCGTCGTCTGCAAACTTGACTAAAGAGCAGCTAGTGTGGTGACTGACACAATCATTAGTATATAAAATAAATAACAGAGGAGATAAAACGCAGCCTTGCGGCACACCCGTATTTGTTGTGATGGTTGCTGCTTTGACCCACCCTCACATATTGTCGTCTGCCTACTAGAACTGCAGTGTGTCTATATGTGCCTGAGTTTGTACACACTGCAGTTTGCCTACAGAGAGATCGCAGGATCTCGGTTAACGAAGTGGTCGAGGGTATTTGAGTGAGCTGCTGGCAGGTCTCACGCTTTCTCGCAGCTGTTATAATAGAATATATAATTATAGTAGTTATTAAATACGAATATAACTGACAAATCCACCTGAAATTAATCACAATGTTGATTTTTATTGGCCCACCCACCCGCGGATGTCGCGGATATATCTGCAATATTCGCATCTCTAGTAGAAAGACAGAACAGGGGACAACAATTTAGCCAAGAAGAGACTTAGTTGCAATAAGGTATAGCTACAGTAGATGTCTCCCCATAAAACAGTGTCCACTTACTGGTGGACTCACATACTGTATGTATGCCTTTGTTTGTCTGTATTGTTGATTTTGTAATTCCATTTTGCACTCTTCCCTGGAGTGGTTTGAAGAACTTCATCAGTGCTATATCCAGTAGCAGGATATCTAGGGCACACATGCCATATAAAGACTTACAAAAGAAGGTTGTTTTTGATATAATGGTCTAAGCCGTGTGTATAAATGTCGACAAATGTAAACTCTCAGCATTGTGGGATTGCGGCAGGGTCACTTGGGAAATGTAAACAGTACGGCCACGCTGCCTCTGAAACCTTTTGCCACTGTTTGTCACAACATTACATTACTTTCTGTCAATGCAAGCGCTCATTCCGACTGTTTTATGGCATGAATTCGGGCTGCATAGATATGTTTGAGTGAGCATCTGAATGATCTCTTGCGAATAAATGAATTAATTTCTGGCATGACATGTTAGAGGGTCAATACTCCAGCAAACAACAACTAGTTGACTACTTTTGGGGAAAAGTAGACACACTGTACACACACGCTGACACACACACAAAAAAGCGTACATGCACGTGTTCTTACTGTTCTCATATGCCCTCCTTTGCCTCAAGTATACAAAACCACACACACACACACACACTGCAGTCATTGTGGCACTAAGTACATGCTTGTACATAATAAAGCACTTGCACACCCTCACACTCGGCTGCAAGTGGCCCAGTTGTTTACATCCTCTCTCTCTCTCTCACACACACACACACACACACACACACACACACACACTGTCCTGGTTCGCCCAGCATGGGGATGTGTGGGGCCGTAAGGTATTATTTAAGACACGGCCGCCTGCATACCATGCCTCTACTGTAGTGAGAGAGGACGCCTGTGTGTGTGTGTGTGTGAGAGAGAGACGCCACGCTGGGAAGCCTCTTCAATTAGCATCCGCCCTCGTTAGCATCCGCCCTCGTTAGCGCTCTGCTTTCATTTGGGGCTGACCCCGCTGCTTTAACGACCGCCACTGCCTCCATTCCCTCGCATTCTTTCCAAATCACATCCACCACCGGCCCCGCCTCTTCCCGAAGAGGTAAACACTGTTGAACACCACACACACACACACACACCGGTTAGCAAACGCTGCAAACAAACGGCTAGCTTGCACAGTCACATATGGCCCCTTCGTCTGGGGAGCTGCTTATTATGCACTGGAGACCTTCACATGCTGAAACACTCAGACAACCATTCCTGTGTGTGTGTGTGTATGTGTGTGTGTGTGTGTGTGCGTGTGCGTGTGTTTGTGGTGTGAGTGTGTGAGAGACAGCCTGCATGTCTACCATATGTTTGTTCCCCTGTGAGAGGAAATGTTTACAGAGGAAGTAGGCAGGTTGGTTCTACCTATGCTGTTATTTGGTGTATTGCTGATTACTAGTGCAAAGTGCCCATTCAAAATGCACTTACCATGCCATAGTCACATCCCCCCTTCCATTACAGTATGATGTGCTTGAAAGAATCTTAACAGCAGACCGCTGTAGCATCGAGCATTGAAATAGCTAGTTGGCTGGTTAGCTAACTTGAATGCCGCTGTCCACAATACATAGCTACTGTACATAGCCGGTGAACGCGTATCCGTGCCCTTGGGAACCAATTAATAATTGCACAGAAGACATCTAACTATAAAGTTGGCCCCGTCTGCTGTCTGAAGCTAATTGGCAAGAAAGAAAGCTTCACAGCGAAAACTCTTGTAGCACGATAAGGCACTCCTCCACTAATTACTAAAATACCCAAAAGCCTCCCATGGCAAACGTTAGCTGTACTACAACTCCCTTTCCTTAATAGTCTACACTAATAAGCGAGCTCTTAGGGAAGGGCACAACAATTTCCCCTCAGCGTTTATCTAGCTATCTATATACCGTATCAGTGTTAAAGGGGTAGTGTGCTATTTTGGACATTCAGCCCTATTTGTGGTCAGTCTACCATGAACCCTGAAACATAGATACCATAGCAAGTAAGGCTACATGTTCAAAATAGCACAGTACCTCTTTAAATCTGTGACCCATATAGAAAACCATCTGTGGGGCTTCACATGTACAGTATAGAAAGCACTACTCACAACACCAGGGGCAGATACATCGACAATCAGTTGAAGTACACCATTTAAATCATCACCTCCACAAATCAAAACACATGGACCCAGAATTTTACCTTCGTGCCACAAAACCGAAACGAATGCACCCATATCAGCACATGAACAAAGCAGTCAACATCGGTTTAATGTCTTCGTTTTCATCGACTCATTACTTAGTACTTCACCACATATTGTCGGTTGTAATGTATATGAAACCTAATCCCGTTGAGAATCACTGAACCAAACAACTTCACGGGTGATACTGCGCGTCCTCAGGGTCCTGAGCAGTAGACCTGCGATGTGTGAAGGGCCGACTTCACACATCGGCTGGTTCTCCAGATAACCGTGCCCCAGAGAGAGACGGAGACGGAGACAGAGAGACGCGATCTGTGGAATTGGTAGAGAGATGACGACGTCCGAGTCCTTTCGGGATCCCGGTTTTATCCTCCATGTTTTTGGTACCGTCTCTCTGGACTCTCTCTCCCCTCTCAGACACACACTACAGTACTTCTTCCAGTCAAATCCCATTGAGACGGCGTTTTTGGGAGCAGACCCTCCACCAGTCACGTACTCTGGCCTTCTACCAATGATGTCACCAGACGGCCAGATGGGCTGGAGCAGGGGGGTGATGTCATCGCCGTGCTGACCACAGCACCTGGCCCAGTTACGTAACGCATGAGCTAAGGACGGGGGCCCGGCCCAAATGGCTGGAGGAGCTGCGGGAACTGTCAGAACCAGAGGAACACGAGAACCTCCCGAGGACCTGGTCTCTTCATTGTGTGGCAGTGTGTATGTCCTAGTCAGTGTGTATGTCCTAGTCAGTGTGTATGTCCTAGTCAGTGTGTATGTCCTAGTCAGTGTGTATGTCCTAGTCAGTGTGTATGTCCTAGTCAGTGTTGTGGGTTCAGGCCATCTCTCTGTGTTTGTGGAATGGATTAGGTCTGGTCTGCAGAGACCCAAATCCATCCGCCCAGCTCGGTGATGGCACGCTCAATCAATACTGAATGTGTGTGTGAGCGTGCGTGTGTTACCGTGCGTGTGTGTGTGTGTGAGCGTGCGTGTGTGTCTGACGGTGTCACGGCGGGAGACATCTTTCCGAGTCTGACGGCCGTCCAACTCCCGCCTCCTCACGCCAAAGTCCTGTTTTGGGATCCTGTCGTCCAGGCAACGCGGCAGATGTTTCTGTTCCCTGCCGGCACCATGGCAACAGTAACAGTCGGCGGTCTTCGCGGTGTTGGGATGGCGTTTAATATCTTTATCACTGGGCCAGGCAGGGGATATGAGAGAGAGAGAGAGACGGAGGGAGAGAGAAATGGAAAGCAGAAGATGGAGATGGCTCTCATGCTGCTGACAGGGATTTTGGGATGCATTTCCTCCATTTTGGGAGGTCCTTCTGGAGCAGGGGGAGATCTCAGCTGTGTGTGTGTGTGTGTGTGTGTGTGTGTGTGTGTGTGTGTGTGTGTGTGTGTGTGTGTGTGTGTGTGTGTGTGTGTGGTGTGTGTGTGGTGTGTGTGTGTGTGTGTGTGTGTGTGTGTGTGTGTGTGTGTGTGTGTGTGTGTGTGTGTGTGTGTGTGTGTGTGTGTGTGTGAGAGAGAGAGAGAGACAGCGAGACCACCGGAGTGCTGGTGTACATCCAAGGTCCTACAGTTTCACAGCTCTGGTGTTTTAGTCTGGCCCGGCCTGGGTGCTTACTCACAGACTGGAGACAGGGCCGTCAGTCTCGCCAGGAGACAGACCTTCACCAGGCCAGGGGAGAGATCAGACCATCTTCCATAACCAGGCCAGGGGAGAGATTATTACCAGGCCAGGGGAGAGAGACCAGGCCAGGGGAGAGATCAGACCATCTTCCATAACCAGGCCAGGGGAGAGAGCAGACCATCTTCCATAACCAGGCCAGGGGAGAGATTATTACCAGGCCAGGGGAGAGAGACCAGGCCAGGGGAGAGATCAGACCATCTTCCATAACCAGGCCAGGGGAGAGAGCAGACCATCTTCCATAACCAGGCCAGGGGAGAGATCAGACCATCTTCCATAACCAGGCCAGGAGAGAGATCAGACCATCCATAACCAGGCCAGGGGAGAGATTATTCCCAGGCTAGGGGAGAGAGACCATCAGCAAGCCAGGGGACGAGGGGAGAGATCAGACCATCCACCGTCTGCACAAATTGTCTCGTGTTTACTTTTCTGGGGGCTAGGGGGCGCTCCCCTGGTTCTCTCTCTCCCCCTCCCTCTTTCCTTTCTAACTCCCTGTTTTTCTCTCCCTACTTTCGTTCCCCTCCCCCCCCCGAGGGGGCTGTTACGGTGGCTGATAAGAGCTCATTATGACTTCTACGTCTCTCTGGGCCGGGGAACCAGATGCCAGACTCGGAGGGGGCGGGACCAGCCACAGATCACGCTTTCCTGGAAGTCATGTGGGCCGCGCCGGTGGGCCCGTCCACCACAAACGGCGCTGGTTACGCATTCCTCCTCACACCCCATCTGCCACTGTAGTACACAGTACAAGAGGTGGCTAGAGTTACAGGAAGAACACAGTTCAGGGAAGCAGCGTTTAGGGCTCAGAAAAAGCTGTTGCTGAAGTGAATGTGTGCCCTCACTCTAACCCTCAACTTGTCAGAGTTGCGTAATCCCCTAGGGGGTCAGTGGAATCAAATGAACAACAGCAGCAGCAGCAACAACATCATCATTCCCAGTAGCAGTCTTAAGACCGTCTTGAGGCGAGGCCAGTGCCGCAGGATTGGAGGCTGCTATTTGGGTCACGCTGACACGGGGCCTTGTGTAATTACTCCCGTTCCCCCAGCGCCGGCAGTTGGGGAAAACGCCGTCCACCCCGCGCACGGATGTTTTTTTCTGGGAAACGGGCGCGTTGCAAACAGGAAGTTGCCGTCTAAATAAAGTCACCCCCAGGAAGCCGGAAAAAAATAGAGCGCTTTTAATGATTACACAAAACGGCGGATCCCTAAATAGCGGGGGGGTGGGGGGGGGGGGGTAGTGCAGAAAGCCACGGCCTGGGCAGCTCCTCGCCGCATCGTAGCCGCCGCCAGCGCGCCCCGCCCCTCGCCACCCTCCCCGGGTGACTGCCGCTCCATATTTACCTCGGTGAGGTCAGCAGTACGCTGGTGGAGAGCTGCGGACGCTGGCCTGAGGCTAGATGCGATGGTCCTAGTCACTGGGCTGGTGCAGCTGTGGTCGCGGCGGGTGAGGTATTCCTGTATTTTCTGTCGAGGCGGGTTGGTCAACCGTTATGTCCGTAGGGTCATTTGGGGTTGATAGGCATTGAATTGTGCTTTTTTTTTTTTTTTTTCTCTTTTTGAACGATAAGTGTACAATGGTCTAAACGTTCATCTATAAGAAAAATAGGAGGGGGGGTCCTAGGTTTACGGCCGTCTTGAAACAAGCCTGTCCAAATCTCATGCATTGAATGATGTAACTGCGCGTGTGTGTGTGTTTAAACCCCATGTCAACCCCCTGTTGACATGGGGCTCTCTCCTGTCTGCCCCTTCCTGTGCCCTCTCTGCCACCCCAGACTGGCGCAGAGCCACGGCCCGGCCTGCGGTTGCGGTGCCACGGTGTAATAACAGGGGGAGCCCGCTGCGCCCTGCCCCTCACCTGGAATACACTCCTACGTTTCCTAGCCTGCCGGCCGCGCAGGGTCATGTGCAACACCCCTGTGGCCACTGGGTTTCAGAGCCTGGTTTTTCCTACGGTGCCCATTATGGCGATGATGACTGTCCCTTGTCGGAGTGCACTTGTCACGCTAGCTGGCTGGCCGGCGTTTCTCACGCTCGTTATCGGCATGGCTGAAGGCGAGGCTGTAGGATATATTCAGTCATACTAATCTATGTTATTCTGCTGGGATTGGGATTGATAAATGTTACGTACTGCTGTTTGATGTATTTATACCCCTCCCCTCTCTCTCTTCTTTTTCTCCCTCCCCTCCCTCCCTCTCTCCCTCCCTCCATCTCTCTCTCTCTCTCTCTCTATCTCTCTCTTTCCCTCGCTCCATCTCTCTCTTTCCCTCCCTCCATCTCTCTCTCCCTCCATCTCTCTCAGGTGGAGGGGGTGGGTCTGTACTTCCGTCAGCAGCTGCTGCAGTCTCGTCACCGGGGGGCCTTTGAGCTGGCCTACGTTGGCTTCGTACGCCTCACTGAGATGCTGTGCAGGTGTGTGTGTGTGTGTGTGTGTGAGAGCGAGGGAGTTTGTTTTACTTTTATTACATCCTTATTTAACCAGGTAGTAGCTCATTGAAATTTAAAATCTCTTTTTCAAGAGAGACCTGGCCGAGAGAGCGAAGGAGTGTGTGTGTGTGTGTAAGAGTGTGTGTGTGTGTAAGAGTGAGTGTGTGTGTTTGTGTGCGTGAGAGAGTGTGTGTGTGAGTGTGTGTCTGTCTTCTAAAAGCCACGCATCACCTTCTTTATCTGTGTGTGTGTGTGTGTGTCTGTGTGTGAGTGTGTGTTTGTGTGCGTGAGAGAGAGAGTGTGTGTGTGTGTGTGTGCGTGCGTGAGAGAGAGAGAGTGTGTGTGTGTGTGTGCGTGCGTGTGTGTGTGTGTGCGCGTGTGCGTGAGAGAGTGTGTGTGCGTGTGTGCACGGGCCTGTCCTGAAGGGAGGAATGTGCTGGTCCTGGTATTCCCTCCCTCCCTCCCTCCCTCTGTCTTCCTCAGTGGAAGAGGAGGCGTCCTCCGTGTGAATACCCATTCAGGAGTTATGGACCTGGCCCTGAAATGTTTTACACAATTATATCATCCTTTAAATTGGCCTACATGTTTAGTGTGCGTGGGTGCGTGGCGGTGTGTGCCTGTGTGTGTGAGTACCTGTGTGTGTGTGTGTGTGTGTGTGTGTGTGGTGCAGGCCTGGGTGGATACTGAGAGTGGATTGTGTGTGAGAGTACCTGTGTGTGTGTGTGTGTGTGTGTGTGTGTGTGTGTGTGTGTGTGTGTGTGTGTGTGGTGCAGGCCTGGGTGGATACTGAGAGTGGATGGTGTGTGAGAGTACCTGTGTGTGTGTGTGTGTGTGTGTGTGTGTGTGTGTGTGTGTGTGTGTGGTGCAGGCCTGGGTGGATACTGAGAGTGGATGGTGTGTGAGAGTGCCGTGTTACAGGGTGTTGATTGTAGGGCGCTAAACTTTTGATGCTCGGGTTTCCTTTCTCGGGTGGTGTGTTCCAGGACAGTGTGTGTGTGTGCGTGCGCCCGCGTGTGCGCGCGTGTGCGCCCGCGTGTGTGTGTGTGCACAGTCTATGTTCCTCGCCTGTCCTCCTAGTGGATTGTTTGAACTAACCTCCTTGGTCCACTGGCGCTTGTAAAACAGCAGCCCTTTTCAAAACGGCGGAGCACATTCCTCCCTGCAGTCGTGTGTGTGTGTGTGTGTGTGTGTGCGTGCGTGCGTGTGTGTGAGATATAGCTGTTCACCAACAATATCACTTATTTTCTTCTTTTTCTTAAGCTTATTTTGAACTGTGTGCGCGCACTTGTGTGTGTGTGTTTCTGTCTGTGTGTGTGTGTGTGCGCGCGTGCGTTGCAGGAGTGGAAGCCGGACCCTGCAGCAGCTGCCTGCCCGCTGGCTATCTGAGGTGCTGCAGGAGGTCAAGTCCAGTGACCCCTCGTCCAAACTGTGTGCCACGCGACGCAGCGCAGGCATACCCTTCTACATCCAGGTGAGTGTGTGTGCCTGCGTTTGTGTGTGTGTGTATTTGAGTTTGAGTGTTGAATTTGAATTTATTTATTGAGGATAGCCCCTTGAGATGTATCATCTCATTTTCGAGGGGATCCTATAACACAAATACAAACATTAAACAATGAATTACCGAATACATAAAACAACACAAATACACACGCACACTTAGCTCAACAACTCCAACCCACCCACACAGCCTAGTTACATCCTAACCACCACAACACACACCCGGCCCACGGAGCACAGAAGTGAGCCAGTAAGGTATGGATGGCAACAAGGCCACTCTCCACATCCGAAGACCACACGTAAATATTCAGGGGAAAGAACTACAATGACCAGAACAATAAAGTATTAAAAACAGTCATGAAAATAATAACATAAAAATAATCAAATTAAGTACACAATAAACAGACACAGGAATTAAAAACATGAACAAGTTGATTTAAGCTGAGAAAGTAAAGATGATTTAAAGCGATGGTATGAAGTAATGGACCTAAGAGAGGGGGGAAGGTTATTCCAATCAGTAGGGGCTTTATATGCAAATGACCTACGACCTACTTCTTTAAAGATTCTAGGGACATAGAAACAGGGATGTTGCAAATGCCTCAAAGGGTAGGAGGATCTAGATGGAACTAAGTACTCTTTCAAATATGGAGGATAATTTGAAAGAGTGTGTGTGTTCCGTCTACTCCTAAAAGCCATGCATCACCTTCTATGTCCAGGTGTGTGTGTGTGTCTCTGTGTGTGTATGTGTGTTCTGTCTTCTCCTAAAAGCCACGCATCACCTTCTTTCTGTGTGTGTGAGAGTGTGTGTGTGTGAGAGTGTGTGTATGTGTTCTGTTTACTCCTAAAAGGCATGCATCACTATTTCTTGGCGTGTCCTTTGAGCACTCATGCTGGAAGAACACTGTGTCTTCTTTCCATCAATCTCTCCTGCTCACACACACACACACACACACACACTCCCACACACACACTCCCTGTCCCTTCCCTGACCCCCGTCTTGTGTTCACCAATCCCACACACCTCAACGGCGCGTCTTGATCCCTAGCACCGCATTCCATCAACTCTGGATATCGACCAATCGCTAGTCCAGTCCTGCCTCCCTTCTCCGCCGCTTTGATTGGCCGACTCGGGGAGCGGGGGAGGGCCCGGCCTCGGAACCCGGGGTGACCCGACCCAGAAATGATAAATCTAGATATTCGGCAGGAGAGAGAAATTGATTGGCTGAGAGAGAACATGAGAGCCGAGGAGGCTGAGGACAGAAACGTGTAGATAAGATGTGGATGAAAGGAGGGAGGGAGGGAGGGAGAGAGAGGGAGAGAGGGAGAGAGAGGGAGAGAGGGAGGGAGGGAGAGAGAGAGAGAGATAAGGCAGGGGAGACTGAGGGAGGGGAGGAGGGCGGCTGTGTCAACACCTTGGCAGAGCCAAGTGCACATTCCTGTGGTGGAGAGATCCGGAAAAGTTGGCTGGGGCTGCTGGAGCAAGCTGCTGCTGCTAGCCTGGCCTGGCCCGGCCCGGCCTGGCCCGGCCCGGCCTCCTGCTGGCTCGGGACACACTTCACAGGAACCAGACCAGACACACACACACACACACACACACAGCTGTCTCTCATCAGTTCATCCTGCAGCCCCACTCCGACGCACGCCGATGACGTCACTCGGCGAAGCCAGGGTCGCTCGATGTTAAGGGTGGGGTTACGTAATGTGGCGTTAGGTAACTTGTGATATATTGTGATATTTGGATGAATATCAGGGTTATATGACGGGCGAGTTTGGTCACGGTACGTCCGGCTCTCTCCTTAGATTGTTTCTGTCTCATTCCGTCTCCTCTAACCCCCTTTCTATTCCACAGGCCCTGCGTTCCAGCGTTTAGACTTCACCCCGTCTATTCTCCAGGCCCTGCTGTCCTCTGAGCTCAGTGTTCCAGCGTTTAGACTGTGCCGTTCTAGTCCACAGGCCCTGTGGTCCTCTGAGCGCTGGAATGTTCCAGCGTTTAGACGCTGTACGCTCTTTTTTGGGGGGGGCGTGCATGTGAACGGGTGAATGAGAGGAGGGCAGTCCATTTACCATTGTACTTTTTGTTCCCCAGGCCCTGCTGTCCTCAGACATGAATGTTCCAGTGTTTAGGCTGTACTCTTTCCACTCCCCAGGCCCTGTGGTCCTCTTAGCTCCACAACGTTCCATCGTTTAGCCTGTATCCTTCCTGTAATTGCCCGGGCCTGGCGGGCATCAGAGTTGTGTTCCAGTGTTTAGACTGTGCCCTTTCCATTCCCCAGGCCCTGCTGTCCTCGGAGCCCAAGTCGTCCAGCTGCAGCCTGTTGAAGATGACCATGAGGGAGCTGACCGCCCTGGCTGTGCCCCCCCCCAACAGGGACAGCGACCACACCAGTGTACCCCAGGTACCCAACGCTACCACGGGACGCGTGCCCGCTGCCGGAGCACCGTTACTGAACCTTAGTGGCCGAGTGCACCGTTGATTCACGGCGCTTCCTCATGTACAAGCTGTTTTCTCAACCTTTTTACAGCGTTTTAGGGCCCTTACTATGTTTTACGCGTCTGCCGGAGCATGTGTGTGTGAAATGAAGTGACGCGTGTGTGTG
>NC_140258.1:8756692-8804192 GCF_949987555.1 Borostomias antarcticus
TCGCCCCCTTCATGCCCTTCATCATCAGGTGAGTGGGTCCGCAAGCACACACACACACACACACACACACACACACGCAAAAGTCTTTAGTCTCTCAGACACCCACAAACCCAGAGTGTTCCTAAGCAGACACTAAGTGTGTTTTGCCATGGCGATTAGCTGTACCTTCATCAAGCCCAGATGGGACGGAATGACCCCACCTGTTCAACAACGAGAGCGCTTAGTCTAAACGTTAAAGCGTGGTTTATGGGTACTCGGTGTCTCGTTCCCAGATCTCCCAGTCCAGTTATCTGCTCCGGGGATGGGCGGGGCGGGGCAGACGTATGGGAAACTGTGGCGAGGGCTCTCGCATACCTCACATTGCTTCGCTGGAAAAACCGACAAATATTATTGGAACGTGTTCCTTCGATTCCGAAGCACCTGCGTCAGTGCTGGCACAATCGCCGTGTGTGTGTGTGTGTGTGTGTGTGTGTGAAGAAACAAGCGTATTTGTTGTACATGGAGGGAGGGCTTTTGGACACACAGGGGTGAGGGTAAGGTGATGGTAGTATAGCAGATCTGTTATGCTCTGATTGTCTAGCCCACCACATACTGCATCTCGTGGTCAGCTTGTTTCTAATCTAGCCAATGTCGGGGTCAGTGTCTGATCTAGCCCACCACATATCTCGTGGTCAGTGTCTGATCTAGCCCACCACATATCTCGTGGTCAGTTTCTATCTCACCGGCTCTCGCAGTTGTGGTTTTAACTGGCCAGGGGTTTTCCTCATCGTCGGTGACTTGGTTTGACCCATAGGGCTGTACGCTCTGTACTTTAAGGAGGGTACATTCAAGGATGACTGCAGCTGTGTGTGTGTGTGTGTGTGTGTGTGTGTGGGAGGAACGGGAGGATGGAGGGGAGGAAGGCTGAGGGCGCTCGGTGCCTGAGGCGTAGGGAGGAGAGGACGGGTCAGGGCAGGACCTTGAGATTGGAATGCTCTGTGACTGTCCATTCACATAAAAACACTCACAGATCAGTATATTTTGTGTGTGTGTGTGCGTGCGTACGTGCGCCATCGTTTGGGGTGGGGAGTGGGAAGTAGAGGGCCTGAGCACAAACACTTGTGTAGATAGATAAACATGCTTCCCACTATACACCACATCCCCCTCCATGCTCCTCACAGAGAGGGAACTCGGCTAGATGGATGGATGGATGGATGGATGGATGGATGGATGGATGGATGGATGGATGGATGGATGGATGGATGGCCTGCAGCACCTGGAGGCTAATGGAAGGCCAGCTACACGCCTGCTGCTGCCCCGATTCCCTCTGCTGACAGAGGGATAGAGAGAGAGGGGGAAAGGTAGATGAATGGATAGAGAGGTGGGGGGGGAGATGGATAGATAGAGAGGTGGGGGGGGAGATGGATAGAGAGAGAGATAGATAGGGGAAAATAGATAGAATAGATGGAGAGATAGGGGGGAAGAGATGGAGAGAGAGTGATGGGGGAGAGGTAGATGAATAGATACAGACAGACAGACATGAATAGATAGACACAGAGCGGTGTATGTGGCTGGTGTGGTACTGCGGGGGTTAACGGTCCGCGGGCCAGCGGGGCCGGCTGGCTGCTTCTCGTCAGCGGAGGTATGCAGCGCGCGGCGTTCACATCCACCCAAATCAAGCCCACATGTTGGAGGATGTTAAATATAGCTGCTTTGGCTCCGGTCCCTGGTCTATCTCTCCCCACCTCTCCTTCCCCCCGGGTTCTTGTGGATGTGTCTGGGGAGGCCAATGACTATCACCCCCCGCCCCCCTCCCAACCCTCCCTCTCTTACCTCTCAGGCTGCCGGAGTCACATTTCTACACCAAAAATCGAAGTAACTTTGGGTAACAAAAATTTAACGTGAACTCGCCCACCCTTTGACAGAAGAGACTGGGCCACTGTGGATAATCCTCTCCTATCCCTCCCTCCCCTCATCCTGCTTTCATGGTCTGATCTACCTCCCTCTGTCAGATCCATCTCTGGCATTCCTTTGAGGGCTCATGCGTCATCGCTTGTCAGCAGGGCTGGTGAGGAGGATGATGATGATGATGATGATACAGATCTGTCATGTTCGCTTCCAGTGCTACCCGCTTTCTCCCTCCCCTCCTGGCCACATGAACAGACTGCTTTCTTTCTTTCTCCTCTTTCCTTCTGCTCTCTCTCTCTCTCTCTCTCCCTCTCTCTCTCTCTCCCTCCCTCTCTCTCTCTCCCTCTCTCTCTCTCTCTCTCTCCCTCTCTCTCTCTCTCTCTCTCTCTCTCTCTCTCTCTCTCTCTCTCTCTCTCTCTCTCTCTCTCTGCCCCTGGCAGGGCTTCAGACTACAGTTCTGATGATTTATCTCCACAGATACCAGATCTGGCATCTCTCTTTCTCTCCTCTGTCTCTTTCTCTCTCTGTCTGTTCTTTATTCTCTCTCTCTGCTCTCTGTCCATCCCCTTCCACCGTCATAGGACCAGGTGTATAGCAGTATTAAACACAAATGTGTTTTATGTGAAGAAAGAGTTAGTTTGTCAAAAGGAAAGGAAATTCAAACAAGTGCACAGTAAACATATACCCCACCATGATGTATCGCCCCTTTGTGTCAGTGAAGCAGCGGCAGCAAGTGTAAACATTTAGGAGTCGTTTGCAGGTTTCTTCTGCTCTACAATGGTGTGAACTTCAACGGGAGCGCACATGAAAAAAAGCCCACAATGTTCTGCAAATGTGATGCAGAGACACTAGCCGTATGCGTCCATTTGTAGTTCATCTTTCCCATTGGCAGTAGAATATTGCTTTGTACACAAACAACTAAGCTTGGTGTGTCAGTAACAGTATAGTTCATTCTAGTCAGGGGCCAGTCTACTTTCCAAATCCAAGTTTAGAGCTTGAGTGTGTCTGGTCCTTGTTTTCTGAGTGTGTTTGGTCCTTGTTCTGCATTATTTTTTTTTATTTTTTTAATCTTTTTATTTATTTATTTTTCTTGTTTTCCACAACAATGGACATGTACGTACTCTTAAAGGAAAATGCTCGTTTTTGACAACCTGGACCTTATTTACGACATATTATAAGAAGTTTGACTCACCCAGATCACTTTTGTGTTGTTCGGAGGCCTGTAGAAGAAATTTAAAATCCAGCGCGAGCCAGTATATCCATGTAATGGCGGCGCACGGGGCAAAGGGAATGCAGCTTCTAAAAATCCATTTTCGGCCGCTAAACGGTTGTTTTCATCAATCACATTGCATGAATCGACAGTTGATATTCCTCTACGCGAGCCATTCTTTCGGTTTTCAAATACGTGGTCTGTAGCCACTGTAATATGATCTTTACACTGGCTATGCTCCCTCACATTCTCTGCGCTACGATCGGATTGTTGCTGACGAATGACGACGACAATATTCTCGGCACCAACTACGATCGTAGCGCAGAGAATGTGAGCCGGAGAATAGCAGGCTGCGCGCTGGCCTGTGCGCATGCGTGCTGGAGCAAGTGGGGGAGAGGCTTGTAAAGATCATATTACAGTGGCTACAGACCACGTATTTGAAAACCGAAAGAATGGCTCGCGTAGAGGAATATCAACTGTCGATTCATGCAATGTGATTGATGAAAACAACCGTTTAGCGGCCGAAAATGGATTTTGAGAAACTGCATTCCCTATGCCCCGTGCGCCGCCATTACATGGATATACTGGCTCGCGCTGGATTTTAAATTTCTTCTACAGGCCTCCGAACAACACAAAAGTGATCTGGGTGAGTCAAACTTCTTATAATATGTCGTAAATAAGGTCCAGGTTGTCAAAAACGAGCATTTTCCTTTAAAAAAATAAATAAAAATAAAGTAAAATAAAGTAAGTCTAGAGCAACTAGAGGATGCAGGCACTCAACCACTCACACGTGCCCACCTACACCCACCCCAACAGTGAAGGGTCCGGGTTGCTGCGTGTTCAGTTCCCATACCCCGACCCTCCCCTGTGGAGCGGGCCCTGGTGAACACGTGTAAGATACCCGCACCCCTGAGTCACCCCCACCTCTAAAGAAACATAAATCACAATACAAACACAAACATGGCAATACAGGACATACTCCTAACATAACGCCACAACAAAATATAACCAGACACAAAGACAATATGAACAGCACAAACCCTATAAAAACAATAACATCAAACATAAACGGTTTGCAATACGTTGTGTGAGATGTCCTCTAACAATGTCACAATGTCTGTCCAATCCCCTATCAAAGTCCATGAGCAAGAAGAAAAGTTCTGATGTTCTGCATCTTTTGATTTTCATTGGTTAGGGTACTGTAAGGGATACATACATTACAACGTGTTGGTCTGCACAAAGTAAAGGATTCAACAATAGTTTGACTTAAATGGTGGTGTAAACACTCAAATTAACCCTGATAAGACTATCATCGTATTTTGTTTGCTTTGGGTGCACTCTGAAGTGTTTAAATGAGTTTGGTAGTGGATACTAGCTGGTTACCACTGGCTTGTGCTAGCATTAGAGATGAATCGGTATGAAAATTTCACATCACGATTATATTGACCCAAATGATCACAGTTATCAGTATTATCACGGCATTGTTAAAATGTGCTGAAATGTTCAAAAACTACTGATACAGACACTGAAATAATTTCACCAAGTTTTATATTGAAAACCACAAATAAAATCAGCAGCACTATGCAATTTCTGCTTGCATAAACATAAAAATAATGCATCTTGGAGACTTTAGTTGATGCTGGACCGTATTTACAGTGAGTCTTTCAAAGTGCGGTAATCAAACACGGTTTTAATGATCATTTTAGCATGATAAATTTAATCAAATTTTATTGCGGTTTATCATTATACTGGTAATCGTTACATCCCTAGCTAGAATTAGCATAATGTGTATGAGAACAGAGAAGGACAGCATGGAATCAACTGAAAAAGGTATCCATTGATCAACAACATGATGGTCTGAACAATCCCTTGAATGCCTGGCCTTGGCGAATAATAGTTATATCCATAGTTAAATAGTAATGCAATTGATATTTGGACAGTAATGTATCATGTCAGTGTCATTTGTCTTTAGTATTGTAATTGATTGATCATTACGAGGCGATAGGCTAGTTAATTCAATATCCAGTATTCCATATTAAGTAAATCCAGAAATTGAACAAATAACTCTCCTCAATTGTCCAGCAAAGACAATGTGCACCAGTCAGTTTTTTGCTTGCATCGGGCAATGCGAAGCAGATGCAGTGTTATACTGTTCCTGCATTTGGGAACTAATTCAGTGTAGTATGATGCAGCTCTTTTGCTTTGTGTTTGTTGTAAATGTTAGGATGTTGGGGGAGATCCAGTCACACAGTTGTGCTTTCAATCTCATGTTTATTTGCAGTGTGTGCTCTTTGATGTGCACATTCAAGAAGGGATGAGCATTTCTGAGAACCACAGGCGTATGAAAGTCAATGCTGAGATGCTACAGTCAGTGTTTGCACCAAGCACTCTTATCCACAAACATTTCACACAAATAAATCTTTACAGCTGTTAGTGTCCTTAGTGTGAGCAGTTTATTTTAGGTGCAAAGGGTCGGACGTTTCACATTTCCTGGAACAACATAACAGTTCTATCTCACGGTTCTACACTTTGTGGCATGAAGCACTGAAAACATAGTCTGGCAATCCAGACTCAACGCACAAAAAGGAAAAAAAAGATGTTTTCAATATAGAGTCTGGACTTTAACCCGCCCAAAGCGATTTGAGTTTTCCAGTAACACTTTACAATAAGGGTACATTAATAATCAGTAGTTAATGCATTATTAAGCATTAAGTGAGAGTTAACTAATATCTCTATTAACCATTTACTAATGTTATTTATGTTAACTAAGGTTAACTCACCTAACCCTAACCTTAAAGGAGAAGGCTCTTGGACCTTATTTACGGCATATTATAAGACGTTTGACTCACCGAGAACTTTGGTGTAATTCTGAGGCCTGTAGAAGAAATTTAAAATCCAGCGCGAGCCAAGTATATCCATGTAATGGCGGCGGACAGGGCACTAAAAAATATCTAAAAAAATTATTTTCTGCCGCGAAACGGTTGTTTTATGAATCGCTAGTTGTGCTTCCATAGAGCGAGGGATTGTTGTGATTTTCACATGCCTCTGTAATATGATCTTTAGAAACATCTTTAGAAACGGAATAAATCTTCCCCACTTGCTCCAGCACGCATGCGCTGGCTATTCTCCGTCTGTAGGCTACACTCGCGGCTCACATTCTCTACGCTATGATCGGCTTCCATCATATTCTAAGTCATCTTCTATATCCTCAAAATCTGATAAATATTCAGCCATATTGCACACAATATTCCAGGCACCAACAAGCCGATCGTCTGCGGTTTGTTCCTCGGCGCCTTACTCTCACGCCGCGCAGGATTCCAAACCCCATCTGTGCATCAATGAGCCGAAGTGTCCGACGCCGTTCCGGAGGCGGTTAAGCCTCATCCACGCAGGTCTGGATGAGTCCATCCCGGTGGGGGAAGGACCGGCATCCGGGATGAAATCACGTAGTCTGGAGGTGTTCGCCTCTCACTCCGCACACCAGGTGTAATCCACCCATCTTGCCTCACTGATGTTAAGATCTCTGCATTGCTGCAGGAGATCCCGGCACAAAAGTCTCGACTTGAGACGCCGGGGAGCAGGTGGTTAAGCTCCACGGCCCGGCAGGCGAGACGTGCTGTGGTTCCTGTGCGGCGGAGGCCAGCGCGCTGGATGCCTGCAAGGATGGGAAGGTTGTCCACAGGAGTGGGATGCAGGCATCCTGTCATGATGTGCAAAGCTTCGTTGATGGGAGGGTCGATGAGGCGGGTGAGAGTGCTGCGACACCAAACCGGTGCGCAATATTCACTGGTCGAGTAGACCAGAGCTTTGCATCGGCGCCCCAGCCTGACCGGACCAGACGCCTCATCAACGCCCCGAGTGCAAGTTAACTTCTTGCGCAGTGACTCGAGGTGTCGGCAGAACGTGAGCAACCTGTCCAATGTCACGCCGAGATAGGTTGGTTCGGCCCTGCATGACGAGTGTTCCATCGATGTACACTCCAGTTTACCAGGCTAATTAAAACGAACATGGCTGCACCCATAGTAAGTAATTAGTTGTCATTAGCTTATCATTACAAACTTCTTTTGTCCATTGCAAAAAAAATACAAACATGATTTTATCACTAATATGAAAACTTCAATAATATTGTAAATACATAAATCATCACCACATGCATCAGAATCTGATCATTGTTTCCTGTTACAATGTGTATGTGTATGAACCTGCAATGTTTCATAATATATATCCATTCAGAGAAGAGGATTCCCCTTTTTCCACTGCTTCATTGCTGCAGAAGGGTGACGCCTCGTTGGTGGGCGACATGTTTACTGTGCACTTGTTTTGAACACGGGTGTCGTGCTGCGCAACATGAAAACTAGCTGACAGATTTGTATAGAAATGTACGTGGTAAGGAATTGACGCTGTGAGTTGACGTGCCAAAGGACGTCAACATTCCTCTTGAAACGGACAGATTTGGGCCAGTCAAACCCTAACTAAGGACACAATTCAGGTATATAGCTGTATTTACATATATAGATGTATTGACTGTATTTGACTGTGTTTGCGTAGGCGCTTTGCTGGTTGCATTCCTCAGTAACAGACTTCATCATGCATCAGAGTGGGCCAGTTTGGTTAACTCAGTACAGGGAGGTGTTCCTCAGTACAGGGAGGAACGCCAATCCCCAAATGAGCCCCAGATGCCCCCCCACCCCCCTCCTCTCCCCAGTCTTGTGTCCTGACCCCCTGGAGACAGCGCTGGACGGCCCTGTTTCTAAAATTACACCCCTCCAAACTGTCATTTCCTCTCCAAAGAGTTTTAATGGGACAAATTAGCACTGAT
The DNA here is from genome assembly GCF_949987555.1 of Borostomias antarcticus. Classification (NCBI taxonomy): domain Eukaryota; kingdom Metazoa; phylum Chordata; class Actinopteri; order Stomiiformes; family Stomiidae; genus Borostomias; species Borostomias antarcticus. The sequence goes on from NC_140258.1 coordinate 8,764,609, forward strand.
AGTTAACATATGGGCCACAAATGGGTCTGGGTGGAGGTGGAGCAATGGATTGGTCATTAGAGAGAGTGTGTGTGTGTGTGTTTGTCTGTGTGTGTGTGTTTGTCTGTGTGTGTGTGTGTGTGTGTGTGTGTGTGTGTGTGTGTGTGTGTGTGTGTGTGTGTGTGCGTGCGTGCGTGTGTGTGTCTGTGCGTGCGTGCGTGCATCATGTTCAGACAGTGGGAATAACTGTTTTCTCACGGAGTCTTTTTCTGTCTGTGTCTCTGACTGTCCGACCGTCTGTCTGTGTGTGGAAGTTATGACACAGCAGGTGCGGCAGCATTAGTTGACAGCTGACCTAGTACAGTACTGTATGTCCAAACAACATCCCCTTTGTCCAACCTCTGGGTAGAGCACACAAGGTTGCAGATGATTGGCTCATGTGCTCTTGTTTTTTTCTTATCTGCGATTCGTCGATAAGACGTTTTGGAGAATCTACATGAGTTCTATCTTCCCCTTGTATTTGAAACAAAGAGATTATTATGGGAATGGAACAATCAAGCAGAGCCACCATGGAACCTTCCTGATTTTTTGAACAGATAAAAAGTCAGCGGATCTTCTGGAACCCGTGCGTGTGTGGGAGGTGGGTGTAACCCTAAGCCCCGGGGGTGGGTGGGTCTTTAAAGCCAAAAGGCGCGCGTAGCGTCTTCATTTTGACATTCCATTCCATAAGCAGCGCTGATAGATGGACGTTGCTCGTGTTGTTCCGGAACGCAGTTCTGGAACGTTCCGCGGATTTTCCACAGCAAGCCGTTTGTTTGGCTTTAGGTGCTCTTGAAACCATTCGGGTCATCTCCCGTCATGGCTCACGGCCACGCAAACACAACATGCCTCCCCTTCTATCTCTCCTCCCTCTCTACCCCCCCTCCTCCTCGGCCCTCCTCCCACCCCTCTCCAAGCTTGCGGAGGAGAAGTGAAAGATGTCGTCTTGGTAGATCTGTACGGGGGGGGGGGGGGGGGGGGGTGTTTGTAAGCACCGCGTGGTACGGTGTAAACCGTTCAACGTGGAGCTAGGACCTAGCACCCGGCTTCCAACAGGCCAGACCAGAGCAGGCCGGATCAGAGCAGGCGAAAATATGGGGCGGGTTTGATACAACGACTGTACCATTTACGACGATATGACGGTTAACCCACGCTCCGTTGCTCTGGTTGGTTGTAGGTCTATCCAATTGCGCGGAGAGACATTTTGGTCTGCGACCGTTGATCACGCCCCAGGCTTGGCGAAACCCCCCACACCCCAAAGGCCCTCCCAGTCGCTCTCAGCTGTCTTACCCTTGGTCCACCATAGCGTTGTGACATCGGAGAAGGACCGATCGTCACCCCACTAACGAGCTCCCTTGAATGTCCGCTCAGCGTGAACGCCCACCTCCCCTCTCCCAGTGAACTGTGTGGGTGTTTGGATAAGACATTCCCTGATACAGTACCTTGATAAGTATTTGAATAGCTGTCCAACCTCAGTTACTTGTTTTGATTAAAGGCATGTTTCAACTTGAGTGGGTGTGAGTGTGTGTCTGTGTGAGCTACAAATAACTTCCTCATGTCTCATTCTGGATTCAAATTGTGTGTGCGTGTGCGTGCATGTGTGTGTGTGTGTGTGTGTGTGTGTGTCGTCGCAGGTGTGGTCGCTCGGCGGTCTACCGGACACGTGAGATGGCGGCCCGCGCTCTGGTCCCCTTCGTCATGGTAACGCAGGTCCCCTCCACCATCCAGACTCTCCTGGAGGACCTGCCCCTGGAACCGGGGCCGGGAACCCAGCAGAACCACATACATGGAACCCTGCTGCAGGTCTGGTACCACGCACACACACACACACACGCAGTATGCAGTCTACCCATATGCACACACACACACTAACATATTCACTACACACACTTATACACACACGCAGCCCCCATCTTGACAAGGCCCATTATCACACTGCGACATCTTTGTATAAATACGTGTTTTGGTCCTGTCAACACACACTGACACACACTCCTCCAGTAATGTCAACACGGGCCAGCGGACAGGGAGGCGGACCCTGTGGGACAGAGTGGGCGGGGCTTGGGGGGAGGGCAGGGGGGTCAGGAGGGGGGGAGGAATGGATGGGGGAACCGCTTGATTCCGGAATGTTTGATGTAGATCCTTGATGTTGAACCAAAGATTTGATAGCGGTCTGGGCAGCAGGGAGGTCTGAGAGAGGGAGAGGAGGAGAGAGGGAGCAAGCAAACCGGTGTGTGAGAGAGAGAGGGGGGAGGGAGGGAGGGAGATAGAGATGGCAGGGAAGGTGGGCTCTCAAAGGCTTATGGGAGATTTTGGAGGAGCAGGGTTTGTTTACTTTCCTGTCATGGCTGCCATGTGTGGAGCTTCTCCAGATGTCTGTCTGTCTGTCTCCCCCCCCCCCATCTCTCTCTGTGGCCTGGTAGGAAGGAGAGATTTGAGAGAAGGAGATACTTTGGGGGAGCGGGAATAAGAGTAGCTCGGGGAGGGGGAGGGAGAGATGGATGGATGTGCCAGAAGTCTGTTTAAGAGAGATTCACATATAGAAGTCAGGTTGACAGGTTTTCTGCCACCATTTTAATGTCGTCATCTGCTCACTCACACTCACTCCATCCCTGGCTCACAGTGCTTTCATCTGCGGGTCCCATTCAAAGACCAGGGCTGAGCATACACATACAGCTCTGTGTGCCACACACACACACACACACAAAACTTTTGAGAGATTTGCATTTGTCATAGAGAGGGCATTGGTGAGTCAATCAAGGGTTAAGGGAGTGTGTGTGCGCGCCTACCTGCCGGCCTGACTTTTGTTTGGGTGATGAGCCACAGATGGATCCGGGTAGGATGGCACCGCGTCACGTCGCGCTCTTTGAATATGAAAAAGCGGACGGTGTGTTTCCCTGATGAGCCCTCCGATACGGCCTGGCGATGCTGCAGGGAGATGAGGAGGACCGCTGTGATCGGGAGGTGGGGAGGAGGTGATGGGAGGTGAGGGAGGAGCAGATGGGGAGTAGGCGATGAGGAGGAGATGGGGAGGAGAGGGGAGGAGATAGGGAGGAGGGAGGAGGACGGGCCATGCAGGCACACCGGAGTAAACACGCTGCCGCACTAGAGAAACAGGCAAGGAGGGTACGTGTGGACCGGAGCATCACACACACACACACACACACACACACACACACACACACACACACACACACACACACAGACCTGATACTATACACACGCAGTCCTCCCAATACAGCCCCTGCAAGTGATGGTGGAGATACAGCCCCTGCATGTGATTGGATTGTGTGTGTGTGTGTGTGTGTGTACGTGTACGTGTGCGCACGCTCGTGTGGACTGCATACTGAGTGCCTGTACTATACGTGGAACAGATTGGGACAATGTGTTCAGCTGCAGGGAATGGCTAATGTATGTTAATGTGTTCTGTCCTCTCGCTGCAAATGTGTCTAACAGGTAGCAGATGTCTCTTCTCAAGGGAAAACATCTGATTTTTTCCTCCGAAAAACAGAAACTAGCTGTGTAACTGCACAATCAGCATAAAACACACACACATACAGTACACACACACAAACGAATTCATTCTCACACTACTGCAGCCCTTCAAACCTACTGTACGCACACACAAACACTTTTTTGACGGTTCTGTCCTCAGAGCACCAGAACTCTTTAACCTGAATGACCCGCATGGGGTACACACATCGAGTTTAAAGATACCCCACTTTGATTAGACAAGCTCCAAACACAGTCTGAGCCAGGCCGCGCCCCGCCCCTGACCGCCCCAGAGTTCTGTTTACACAACGTCCGGACCAGCACTAACGAGCCCGCCAGACAGACCAGCACTAACAGAGCCCGACATTCGGCTCTGCTCTCGTCACGCGCCAGCGACGGCGCCTACCCACGACGCACACGGGTCCTTCCCTCGGGGGGCGTCAGCGTTTTGGGGTCATACGAGGGTATTAATCCTTTGTGTATATACCCACAACACGGGGCTAGCTAGGCTAACTCAGGGAAGAGTCCAAGGAATATGGTCACCCACCCTTTCAATCAGCAATACATTCTCTCACTCTGTCTTTATGTCTCTCTCTCTCTCTCTCTCTCTCTCTCTCTCTCGCCAAGGAAGTGATAGCAGTGGTAATGCTGGACTTCTTTCACTCTTTTCTCTGTTTTTCTCTCTCTTCCCTGGCCTTGGTTTTATTAACAGAGCATTTCTGCCCCAGAGCTCCTCAGGAATCAGTCTCTCACGATCCAGGGGTGGTGGCTGTTTACCGTCTGGCTGATGGCTGATGATACCTGAAGCTGCTCGGGAACTGAGCCCGTCTGGCTCCACATCTGTCATCTCTAGTTAAGATGGCCGCAGCGGCAACAGGTTTTTAACTTCCAGCGTCATCTTAAGATTAGCCTCATTATCATTTAGCACCATAGCGTTAGCAACTCCGTGCCTCAGAGCTACAGAAGTAGCCTTAGAAGGGTTAGCGTTAGCCTTTAGCAGCGCAGCGATGCTGCGGCTGAGCGCGCAGCCTCAGAGCTCCAGTAGAAGCAGAGGCACCGTGTTAGTGGTGTTCAGCGACGGTGTTCAGCTGGACAGAGAGCGGCTAGATGACCGGACAGGGCGCCGTACCAGGGCTGACGAAAGAGAGCATCAGAAGGTCAACGCTCCTCCATGTTCCTCTTTGGTTTGTACACAGCTGCTCCACGTCTTCTTGGATCACGCATACATGCGCGTGAGCGCACACACACACACACACACACACACACACACACTCTCACTGATCATGCTGCTCCTCTGCCGTGAGTGCACAAATGGAGATAACAAACAAGTCCCCAGGGTGCAGTTCTGTTTCTGCAGCTCTAAAAATTGATGATGTCAATGCGTACACACACCACAGGCCTTGTGTGTCACAGAGTTTGTGCGTGTGTGTGTGTGTGTGTGTGTGTGTGTGTGTGTGTGTGTCTTGACCTGTTTATCAGTCGTTTGTACCGATGATGTTCCTGTGTTAGTGTACATTGTTAGCCTGCACAAGTGTTTGTTTTTAAGGGTACGTATGTTCCTTTGTGTGAAAGTGCATTTAATTGCGTGTGTGTGTATGTGTGTGTCTGCATTGTGTGTGCGCGTGCGTGTGGGTCTGGCGTTGCCCTGTGGTCAGTTGCCTGCTTGTGGCTGTGGGAGGGACTGCAGGGCCGGCTGATAACAGACTCTGAAACACCACCACTATTTTTACCCGCTCCAAAAGCCAGCGACACTCGTTACGGCGCGCGCCGCACACACAACACATGCCGTAAAACGCCTGGGTAGAAAACAACCGGGACAAATAGCTTTTTTGATTTGTTTCGTATTTTGTCATTGTTGCGCCAAAACCCTCCCCTATAAAAGTGTTAAGTGAGGGCGGTTGCTTCCTAGTCAGAGCCAGCCTATCACACCAGCCCTGGTTCCCTCTCCTACCTTACCCCAGGAAAGGCCACAACCGACACCCCTCTCCCCCACATTCCACCTCTCCCCCCTGGGCACGATCAGACTATACCCCCCCCCCCACACCCCACTATGGTCATCCTGTGAATCTCATCATGTTCCAGTTCAGTCCCAGCCCCGTCTTCTCCCTGCTCCCTCTTGGTTTCTGCTCCATGTCCTCCCATTTGAAGGAAGAGCCACCGGCGTCTATAAATACCCCCCAGCTTCCTCCTTGCGCTGGGCCGGATTAAGCCGGCTGACACTCCCAGTCCCGGGACTTCCCAGCCTGAGCTGCGAGGGGGGGAGGGGGGGGGGGTCAGGGAGGAGGGAAGGAGGGAGTGTACAGACTAGGGAGGGCTGTGGGTGCTGTTTGTGTGACCCAGTGGGTGTTGGCTGGGGTGTGGAGGCTGGAGGGTGGATGGAGGAGAGAGAGGGGGGAAGGGTAGGCCAGGGTTGGGTGGCCAGCGCTGGTGCTACGTGGTCGGGCTGGTTTTCCCCCACGTTGCCTTCCCTGCCTGAGGTAATGAATGGCTTCCTCCTGGCCTGCGGCCGAGGCCCTGGTCTGAAGAGTATACTTACTCTGGACCAGAATACCCAGCCAGGCAGTGTCTCTGTGTCCTGGCCTCAGAAATACACTGGAGTGGCCTCAGAATGTACCGGCTGCCGTCCCAGACTCCATTCCACCTGCTAGGCTCGATCTTATTATGGTAGCATTATGTCATTCAGCTGACATAAGATATATAGTAGTGTAGAAATAGTATCCACCACAGTATACGTACTCATATAGGGAGTATATGAACAAAATATTGACGATAATGGCAGTTAAAAAAAAAAAAAAAGGGTGTTTACCACACACTAGCTTTGAGGACTAAAAGCAGGCTACTTAGTGTTTGCTAACATGAGTGTTTTGTATTTTCAGTTCAACTCACATCCACTTAGTCATTCACTTCACCCTAATTCATTTGTTTCCTACAGTATACATTTCCTGAGCTTATTATTAATCATGATTACCTCCGCCCCAGCAAAAGCGGTGTTTTCGGTGGCGTGTTTATTTATTGGTTGGTTTATTTATTTGTTAGCAGGATTACGCAAAAACTACCTGAGCGATTTCCGTGGAGGGGTGTAGCATGGGCCAACTTAGATTTTGGACCACTACATTTTGGAGCAGATCCGAGGGCCCACAGTGGCGACCAAACACGGCCGCCCATTCACCTCCATTCATTTTTTTTTACCTTTTTGGGGGGGGTCAGGAAATAAAAATTCCCTCCATTCATTGTCATTGGGGGGTCCTGAAACGGCCATATCTCAACTTGGGAGGGTCACAGGGACACGGGGATTTGGACTGACATAAAGCTCTCGATCTAATGAATACAGCCACTACATGCGTTCACGGGCGGAGGTCTGTGCTCTCTCTTTCTAGTTCTTCATATTATTCATCAACTTTGACCATGTTCCTTCTTGTTTGCTGTGTGTAGGTGCTGTCCCTGCTGCGGTCCTACCAGACGGACGCTCACAGACCCCAGGCGGGAGGAAGTGACATCGGCAAAGCTCTCCGGCCGCGCATGTGGCTGGCCTCCAGGTGTTCTCACACACACACATACACACACTCGCGCGCGCACACGCAGATATGCATCCAGAGAGAGAATAGCTCCTTGTTCCTCTGCCCGTCCCGTCCCTGATCCATGTCCGCCCCACGCTCCACACCGGCATCCATTTCAGAGAGGCCGCATGCCGCCGCGGACCCCCTACCCTCCGCCCCCCCCTCGCACCACCTGCCCCTCCGGCCCCAGACCAAGACCCAGAGATGGGGCAGACATAAACCTGACAGCCCCCTCCCCACCCAGGCTGCCCAACAGCAGGCAACGCGCAGGACTTGTCCTATAGCCTGCTAGCAGGCTAGCCGCGCTCGGCTGCACTGATGAGCTTTTTCATTAAGATGACGAGGCAGATTCTTGCTCGCCGAAGCGCGGCCTCCTCTCTCTCTCTGCGTTTGATCGCTGGCCGCATCAGAACCCACCGCGGAGATCGAGGATAACGAACGGGGTCAAGAGTACCTCGGCCGGTTAGAGACGGCCGCGTGTCGAAAACACCACTTATTTCCAGGCAGCCGTCGTCCAGCTCTGTGGAATGTGGGGTTTGGCCGCCCGAAAGAGTCAGTTTCTCCGGCTTCTTCGGTGCCTTCCTGGGGTTTGCACAATCCGAAGTGAGTCAGCAGTTAGTGTTTCTAAAGATGGCCGCCCACTCTCCCACTGGGGTTGACTTTGGCGTGCGGAGGGAGGTGAGGCTCCCGCTAAATCATCAGGATCCTATGGCGTGTATTGCTTGGAGTCAGATCTGAGGATTGAAGTTCTCGGGGTCTGCTTCATAGGGCTTCTGCCAAGAGGGCTTGTGCGCTCGCTTTGCTCGCTCTCGCACGCGCGCACATGCTCGCTCATGCCAGGTCGAGCTGAGAGACTCATCCCATAGCGAATCTGTTCTCACTTAAAACCACGCGCACTCCCTCTGGGCTCTTCCCATGCTCCGTGCGTGTGCGTGCGTGCGCGTGTGTGCGTGTGCACGTGCGAGTGAGTGTGAGAGAGAGAGAGGTGTGTGTGCGTGCGTGCGTGTGTGTGTGTGTGCGTGTGCACGTGCGAGTGAGTGAGAGAGAGAGAGGTGTGTGTGTGTGTGTGTGTGTCTGTTATTAATATATGAGTGATGAAAATGTGACGTCAACCCCACACACTGTCCCCCTTGTTCTCTCATACACACTTATGAGCTCTCACAGTACTGTGGTCACACGCTTGTGCGAACACGCATATATACACACACACGCTCCCGCGCCCACACAGGCTGCCCCAGTCTCATGTATATACACACACACACACACACACACACACACATTGAGACTCACACTCACATACGTTTATGTATATTTAAGTTTCCTCTTTAATGATGTCACATGCTCATGTCATGTACATACCTGGACATGTACACACACTCACACTGGGCCCCCTTGTCTCGCTGAAGGGAAGACACAAGAACCAGCCCTGCTATATAGGACCGTATGCCCATCGGCACTCCACTAACTGAGTTACTGTATCTTAGCATTTCTCTCTATCCATAAACCCTCTCACATCATGCATGCCAATACACACACACATATTTCACACACAGACAGACAGACAGTCCTATTCACCGTCTTTATCTTGATTTTTCAGAACTTGTTATTACTATTGTTTACTGTTTTTCACTGTGGTTCAATCATGACCTACATGGTCAATTATCTACGGCATCACTCAGTAGCAGGAGTTCAGCTGAGTCCAAGAGAACTGCTTTGTGTTGATAGATAACCCACTAACACAGGGCCTCCTGTTGTACTACAGGACCTGTTAGCCCGGGGGTCCTGACAGACCTACAGTAGGGTGACATAACTCCTGGCCCTAGTTATCGTCTGTGAGTATGGCTGGGAACATGTTCCTGGCCTGGCCTCATCGTGAGGTAAAACACAGGGCTCGAGGCTAACTGCTCATGGAGTGGAAAAGCTGTTAGGAAAGCGTGTCCAGTAGTAATCATGGTCTTAACATGTAACTGTGTCTGTCCCTCTGTCTGTCTGTCCCTCCCTCTCTCAGACAGAACCCGTGTGTGGTGACCCGATGTGCGTTCCTGGACGTGTTGGAGACTCTGTGTGGACCGCTGGCCGGTCCTCTCGCCGGTGAGTGGTACTGGACCGACCCGCTGCAGAACCTACCTAGTACACCACCAGCAGAATATGCAAGAGATAACATAATGGCCAGCCGGTCATTATCGAAAAATAAGAGCCCCACAGTGCGTTTGGTTTTGTAACGCACTGAAGGGCTTTTGTTTTTCCGCTAATGACCGGCTGGCCATACTGTATCCCGCTTACTACACGGCAACTTACCAATAGTGTTGCACGGTGTATCGATACTAGAAAAGTACTGCGATACTCTGTTGTCAAAAACGGTACAATACCCAACTTTAAAGTATCGATACTTTAAGAAAGACAGTGTTTTAATAAGAGCCGTATATATTGAGTTGCGTTCATGCGACAGTGAAGCCGTGTTTGTTTGTAGGCTAATAGCGCAAAATATTGATAGATTTTTTTTTAAGCATGGAATGGCTTCAGCTACGCTATCTATCAACCACCAATGGCAAAACTGCTGCTTGGCTCCGTAGCAACATTGCAACGCCTAGCTACATTAGGCATACGTGTTAAAATTAAATTGCACAAAACCTACACTTGTTAGCTTAATATTAGCTGGATAATAATGGTAGAACAGTGTTGCCCCTCGCAGCAGTCAATATTGCTCCATTGCCCCTGTCAGTTGTCGAGAAATAATTGTCCGTAGAATGTGTCTACTGTCCAATCAGAATGGAGGATTTCAGAGAGCTGTGGAATAACACACAGTACAGGCTGCCTGCATGTCTGCATGTGTCCCAGATATCTCCACCATCGCTCCCTGTATGTTGGTGATATGCTGCAGGTGTATTGCTCAGGACCCAGGTTCATGCCACCATCGCCCCCATGCCAAGGGGCACCTTGCAATGCTACGAGGAGGTAGCCAAAGAAAGGTCAAAATACCTAAAGAATAGAACGTTTGATAAACATTGCAACCAAATGTTGTATTTGTCCTTCCACTGGATAACAAATGGTGTGAAGGTGGAAGCTAAGCTAGCTAGCTACACAGCTTGCAGATATGGCTGTGTGCCACAGTTAGTTAGCGACGGAGAGAAAGCAGTGTACCACCATCGTAGAATTGCATGCTTTTTAGTCTGTCTTTGGTGCAATTAGTAATCGGTTTCGAACGACGCAGGCCTGTGTTCAACAGGCACGGGCAAATTCAAATTCATTGCTGTCACACTTAGCCACAGTACATGTTAGCAGCAGATAACGTCAGCTTGCTAGCTAACTACAGCTGATGTTAGTAGCTATGTCGTTGTGTGTTGTGGACATAGTTCTAAATAGCCATGTCGGCGCTCAATTTAGCTAGCTATCTAGCTACTTCAATTAGAATGCAACTGTGGACCTCTGCTGTCAAGATTTTTTCAAGCACACACAGGTCTGGGGGTTATTGTACAGTACATCATACTGTAATGGAAGGACCGCTCTCTTATCAACGGGCATCGCACTAGTGTAGAAGATGATGTATTTTTTCTCATTGGAGAATGGGACGGATGAATCAGCCTTTGTGCTGTTGAGAGCGGATCCTTGTCGTGCTATCACTGTGTGTCCAGCACTCCTCCAATCACAGAAGAATGTCAGCCTGAACAGACCCTGCCTGAGGTCTGTTGGCGAGGCGGTCCCGTCCTGTTCAGCCCTCCCTCCCTCTGTCTGACCGATTGTTCAGAGGAGAAAGGTTGCTCTCTCTGCTCTGGTCACGGCGGCGGTTCAGAGAAGCTTGTGTGGTGGACTGGGGGGGTGGTCTCTCCAGAATGGAAGAATGTGAAACCAAAAGGCGAAGTCTCTCTCTCTTTCTCTCTTTCTAACAGATGGTGTGATTGCCTGTGACTAAGATGAGGAGCAGAGGAGAGGGGGGGCGGGGGGGTAAGGGAGGTTAGGTTGGCGTGTTTTGGCCCCCATGTGCTCGACACATGTTCCTCGGCAGTGGAAACGTTTATGGTTTAAAAACAAGCCTGCGATTCAGGGGCCTGCCGGCACACAGCACTTGCATAACAAACACACACACACACACAGGAGCTCCCGGTACAGAAAAATTGACAGGCGCGGCCTAAGTTTCATATTTTCTCTCTCTCTCTCTCTCTCTCTGTTAACAGTAGAGCAGAGTTGAGAGAGTAAGGTTCGTTAAAACATCCGAGGGGGGAAAAAAAAGATTTGGTCTCTAGATGAAAAGAGAGGGGGCGGTTTTTAAGAGCGACGGGCTGCAGGAGGAAAAGGAGGTGAACAGTCCGCTTTTTCACTTTTTTTTTTTTTTTTTAAATTTATTTTTATTTTAACTGGCATCATCCACTAAGTAGGAGCTTTGGGTTTATTGGCCAGTTCCTACAGACATTCCCAGAGCTGCTGAGAGCGCCAGCATGAGAGGCAGTGAGGAGAGGTGTGTGTGTGTGTGTGTGTGTGTGTGTGTGTGTGTGTGTGTGTGTGTGTGTGTGTGTGTGTGTGTGTGTGTGTGTGTGTGTGTGTGTGTGTGTGTGTGTGTGTGTGTGTGTGTGTGTGTGTGTGTGCGCGTGCGTGCGTGCGTGCGCGTGTGTGCGTGCGTGCGTGTGTGCGTGTGCGAAGGGGGGGGGGGGGCTCTTCTCCACATGCGTTTCTCGGCGGCCGTTTGATCCATCCAGGCTCGTAAACCTCCCTGCCCCCCCCCCAACCCTTCAGCGCCTCCTCCACTGCCCCGCCCCCCCCAGCCCTTCAGCGCCTCCTCCACTGCCCCGGCCCCCCCAGCCCTTCAGCGCCTCCTCCACTGCCCCGCCCCCCCCAGCCCTTCAGCGCCTCCTCCACTGCCCCGGCCCCCCCAGCCCTTCAGCGCCTCCTCCACTGCCCCGGCCCCCCCAGCCCTTCAGCGCCTCCTCCACTGCCCCGGCCCCCCCAGCCCTTCAGCGCCTCCTCCACTGCCCCGGCCCTGCCAGGAAAAACAGCAGCTCCACGCCTCCCACCGCATCCCCTCTCTCTCACTCTCTATTCAAACGCCTCGAACCCACCTTGAATGATCTCAGATACACACACACACACACACACACACACACTTGAGCAAATACTGCCACGGTGTACACACACACACACACATACACAATGTGGGTGTGAGACGCACCCAATGTGTTTTGCAGACTTTGTGGAAGTAGATCCATCAGGTCGTTAGCAGAGATGGTCCCGCAGTTGAGTCACTTTTATTTATGTTGGAGAAGATTAGCCTTTTCCCACTGCGCAACCCAACACACACACACACACACACACATGCACACCCAAGGCTTTTAAGGTAATTAGAGTGATTCCAACAGGTTGAGCTGCTGCTCTACCATGCACACACACACACCGACCGTCTGGGGTTTGTTTTTCCCAGTTTGGTTAATGATGCCGGAGCATGATGTAAAATCCAGCTGTGTGTGTATGCCTGCACGTGTGTGTGTGTTAGACACCAGACATGTTTACCAGCCCACTGTAGTAAGGAAAGCTTCAAAGTGGTAAAACATGTTGTGTTTAATGTGTAGCCAGTAGTTGAATTACACAGATTGAACAAACACACACACACACACACACAGTACACGGGGAGTCGATGGGGTCTAGAGTGCGAGTCAGTGCAGCAGCTTCATGGTGTTTGACCAGGACCCTAGAGTGTGTGTGTGTGTGTGTGTGTGTGTGTGTGTGTGTGTGTGTGTGTGTGTGTGTGTGTGTGTGTGTGTGTGGGTGTGGGTGTGGGTGTGGGTGTGGGTGTGGGTGTGTGTGTGGAGCACACAGGAGCATGGACCACGACTACAGCAGCACACAACCCCAAGATTTGCTTCAAAGGCAAAGGTCAAAGGCACACACATACTGTAACAGTACACACACACACAAAACACACCTACATAGCGTGTCAGCACAACAGAATATTTGATTTCCTTGAACTTCAAATGCACGCACACACACGTTTTGGCACACTTGGTAACATAACAAACACGTATAACCTCCCGAGCCTCGAACTCTGACACAAGCGTGCTCTCTCTCACACACAGACGCTGTTAAGAGGCGGGGAAGGAACGGGTTTGCTAGCTGGGCTGGACGGGCCTGTTCGGACACATCCAGGATTGGATTATAAAGCTTGCGCCGAACAGCTTATTTACATTTCATCAAAATACATCACATCGGATGGTTATTTACACATTTTAAAGGAACCCACAGCCAGCTTGGCAGGGTTTATTTAAACCAAATGTTGTGGTTTGGATTTGTTTAAATATTTGACCGGTGTTTTGAATAGACCCACACATATAGTGCTTACATTCTCTCACACACTCGCTAGCCACCCTGTATCCACATGTTAAACATCGATATGGGCTTTTTCAGATTATTTTCTCTTTTCAAGGTTTTAGTGATTTTTCTTTTTTTGGGGACGTTTTTGAAGGATTCGTCTATGCTTGTGAACTGGGGTTTTTTGGCAGTTATTTTGGAGTGCACTGGCTATTTCTGTTGTGGCAAGTTATGTTTTGACGTTGCAGGGCACACAGCTACTCAGGAAAGGGTCTGGGCGCTCGGGAGACTGCGGCCCGTGAGGTTCGGCCCCGTTCTTGAGGACGGTCGCGTTGCGGTCGAGCGGTCACGGTGACAGCAGGTCTCTCTCTTTCTGGCCGTTTGCATTTACTCAAGCCTCTGCTGTCTACACAGTGTGGTCGTGTCTCGCCCAGAAAGACAACTTATTATTAACGTGGACACATACTCACTCTTTATTCCTGGCGACTGTCTTTTCCCCTGGATTCACTGTGTGCCAGCACACGTATGCATTCACATGCTCTTACACTCACTCACTCACTCACTCGCGCACACGCGCGCACACACACACACACACACACACACACACACACACGTCTGGCACAGTGGCCTGCTGAGGAACGCCTTTCATTTCCTAACTGAATCAGGGCTGCCCCCCCTCCCTCTCTCCCTCCCTCCCTCTCTCTCTCCCTCCCTCCCTCCCTCCCTCCCTCTCTCTCTCCCTCCCTCCCTCTCTCTCTCTCTCTCCCTCCCTCCTTCTCTCCCTCTCTCTTTCTAACTCTACAGACCCAGCTATTTTAATAAATGCCATTATAAAAACGACTTTGCTCTCTGCCCTTATGGTGTTTTTGTCCCTCCCTCCCTCCCCCCTCACCCCGTCTCTCCTTATTTTTTCCCCTCACTCTCCCTGCTGTAACGTGTGTGTGTGTGTGTGTGTGTGTGTGTGTGTGTGTCTGGAGTGAGTTGAAAGGGAAGCCAGAGTTTGTCCTGAGTCAGTTGCCTGTCCTTGTGTTTTGATTAACTTCACCCTGCTGCTGCTGCTGGAACTAGCGTGTGTGTGTGTGTCTGTGTGTCTGTGTGTCTGTCTGTGTGTCTGTGTGTGTGTGTGTGTGTGTGTCTGGAGTGAGTTGAAAGCGAAGCCAGAGTTTGTCCTGAGTCAGTTGCTTGTCCTTGTGTTTTGACTGACTTGACCCTGCTGCTGCTGGAACTAGCGTGTGTGTGGGTGTGATCACTGTTAGGATAGAGTTATCACCGAGTTGGGAGATACATTATCACAGAGTGTGTGTGTGTGTGTGTGTGCGTGCACGTTCATACCTGCTGTTTCTGAAAGTTTGAGCTATTGAAAGCCCAGAAAGGGGCGCCCTGCCCCCCCCCCCCCAGACACACACACACTCCACATTTCCCCCATCCCCCCCCAATTCCTGTCCATCTCCAGACAAATAGCCCCTCTCTCTCTCCATCTGACACACTCCCATTCTTCTCCGGTCTTCCACGCCCCCCCCCCCCTCCTCCTCATCCCTTCATCATTACTGTCATTACTGTCCTCCCCTCCATTACAGGCCCACGGCCCCCCTTTGAGGATCGGGTTCCACGGTAACCCGGCCCGTCTCCACGGTAACCCGGCCCGTCTCCGGGGGAATGCGGCATTTCCCGCTCTTTTGTCGGAGCCCATGTTGAGTGCCGCTCAGGGGCCAGATTGAGTTGCACAGTTTTTTTATTTAAAGATGTGGGGAGGAGGAGGAGGAGGTGTGTGTGTGTGTGTGTGTGTGTGTGTGTGTGTGTGTGTGTGTGTGTGTGTGTGTGTGTGTATGTGTGTGTGCCTCCATGCGTGTGTGTGTGTGTGTGTGTGTGTTAAACTAATTGAGTTGGCTGTGAAAGGGGGCCCTGTGAAAAGTCCTAGAGAGGGTTTTGGAGGGTGTTGCTGTAGGGAGGGTGGAGGCGGGCAGCAATAGAATTATATTGAGTTACCAATAATTGCCCTGGCAGCAGATTATGCCTGTGTGTGTGCGTGCGCGTGCGTGCGTCAGTTCTCCAGTGGAGCGCTGTGGCACTGTGATGGCATACATACAGGGTGCCAGGCTGGCACAGCCATCGACATCGACAAAACAGTCTTTTGCCAAAACTACCAGCACTCCTTTAGAAGATGAGCTAGAACAGCGAGGCTCTGTGTGTGTCTGTGTGGGCCTGTGTTCTAGTGCCTAGCAGCAGATTCCTAGACGTTTACCAGGATGAACGAGTTCTAAACTCTTCACTGTCCTCCAACCTAAACCTTAAACAGCGGTTCCAATGTTCTATCTCCCCCCCCAGACCCAGAGCTGAGCGGACTTCGCCAGCAGACCCTGGTCGTCCTGATGGCGTCCGAGCTGGTGACCCCCGACGACCCCGCCCGCTCCCCGGGCCCCGGCTCCACCCAGTATCTCCTCAGCCTGGCGCGCGTGGCGCTCTGCGTCGCCGTGGACAGCCCCCACCTGTGGGGCGCCGGTGCGGAGGACCGCTCGGCGCTCCTGGGGCGTCTACTGCGGTGCCCGCACTACGAGGTGCGGGAGCTGGCCCTGCAGGGGGTCCTGAGGAGGCTGGACAGAGAGGCGGCGGAGGAGGGTGTGAGGAGCTCCCCGTGGCCTGACGAGACCACCGTGTCCATCCTCGCCAGTCTGGCCCTGCACGAGACCCTCCCCCAGTGTCTGGTGAAGGTAGGACCACCGGGGGTAACGTTCACGGTTGGGGGGGGTGGAATTACTGCAGCTTCACTGACAGTGGGAACAGTGGTACCAGCTCAGTGGCCTTGTGGTTAGTGTCTGCCCTGAGGTTGGGAGGTCGGGGGTTCGATCCCCGGCCACGTCATACCAAAGACTATCAAAAAACTATACCTAATGCAGCCCTGCTTGGCACTCAGCATCAAAGCTTCGATTGAGGGCGAGTCCCTGCGTCATACTAGCGTCATGTCCAGGGGGGTGTACTTGTACATCAAGCTGCCTCACGATAAGGAATTAAAGGAGATGGGCTCCTGCCCTATGGGCCACTAGGCTCCAGAACCATTCAAGGTTCAAGGCTACTTCACAGACACCACACCTGTCACGCAAATCAACTTCAAGAGCAACTTTTGAGCAACCTCCACCCCAAAAGCAAATACAGTGTAGTGTACTCAATGATTTTAGACCTATAAGAAAAACACACTTTTAAATGTTATTTTTAAACACAGCAATATGGTTTTGGCACATGGCGGGAATAGGTCAACAACTACAGTACCACGTCATTTGTAAGCAATTTTTAAGCCGCTTCTACATGTGTAATGTGTGTCCGTCACTGTGTGTGTGTGTGTGTGTGTGTGTGTGTGTGTGTGCTTGCGTGCGTGCGTGCATGCGTGGCATGAGGTTTAGACCAGTCAGCAGCAGCCAATACTGTTGCACACCAGCAGAGAGCAGTATAGGTTGCTCATAAACCTATGCCGCTTACTTCGCCACCTGGGTGTGATTTTGTTGTTGTTTTCGTAACCAACCAGCACAGCGGGAATCCTGTGCAACCACTATGACTGATGCCGTAGACTCTGCTGAGCCAACCGAGCGTTCAGCTAAGCCACACAGCCAGAGAGCATGATGGGAGGGCTGACTAAGACCTCCAAACATCTCCCAGCACAAAGCGCCACCATCCATCACCGTCTGCGCTCCACCACAATGACAAGGGCTGCAAATTGATTACATGAGCAAACCCTGTCCTCCAGGGGCTCGCGTGAGAGCCCGGTACGGCCGTCACCACGGCCAAGCCGAGCACACACACACACACACACGGAGGTAGAGGAAGAGAGAACCATCTAGTCCGCGACTTCCTCCGTGGCTTTGGGAACTTTCCACCCTGCCGCTCTGCTCCGTACGGCGGGGCTGCTCTTAAGCGAAAAGGCAGCCCATTTCCTGTTTAGGCCGGGGAATCATGTTTCAATTTCTCATAAACACACGACAGCCAGCCATTACCCCCTCACTCTTGATTCTGCCCCGGCCCAGCTCCTGTCATTAAGCTGGCTGACAGGACTCATCGCTGCTGGGAATATGGGGTGTGTGTGTGCGTGTGTGTGTGCGGGTTTTATTGCCCAGCCGTTAATGTTTGAGCGTCTCGGGCCCGTTAAGCCGTGCCTCCCCACGCCAAGGACACACCATGGCCCCGTTTCCATGGCGAGCCCACTGCTCCAGTAAAGCATGTCTGAGGGGAGAGAGAAAAATGCCAGTTTGGCTGAATTCCTCTCCGGGGCCGGACCAGGTGCCCTGTAAACCGCCGATCGCACAGCCCCGAGCCCCCGCGGCCGCCATCGCCACCGCCGCGCTCCGAACGGCGAGCCGAGGTGCGCCGGGCGAGAGAAGGCGCGAGTGTGCAAAGACGTCAATGTTATACGGGCGTCGGCGGCGTGTGTGTGTGTGGCCGTTAATGAGCGCGCACGTTTTCGGCCGATGGACGTGCGTTCTGGCGCGCGTGCGTGTAACTCGTGCGGCGTGTGAGACGAGCTCGTTAAAGCAGGCTGTAAAAGTCCTACTGCAACAGAGAGAGAGAAGGAGAGAGAAGGAGAGAGAGAGGCAGCTAGTGACCAGCCGTAGCTGCGCTTCTCCTTTTAATATCTGTCTGAGACGGCTAGTCAAGAGCAGAGGGCTGCAGGGGCAGTAGAACTCATATAACCTTCTCCCAGTCTCCCCACACACAAACACACACACACACATACACACAAACGCACCCCCCCCAACCCCATAAATTATAAAGCTCGACTAACGGCTCCATGCCCTTTAAAGCAATAATAATCACCGAAATATGCAGGAAGAATGTCAACATGGGCGCTAGCAAAGCCTGACTGTGTGTTTTACAGGCACGGGGGGGGGGGGGGGGGGGGGGGCTTCAGAAGCAAAACAACTCCTTCCTCCTAAACCTCCTCCTTCCCCAGGCGCTCGCTCCAGTGAGCGTACCGGTTCGAGGAGTGACCGGGGCTGAAAAACAGCATGTTGGGACAGAGGGAGGGAGGGAGGCCGTCGGGTCTGAAGCTACACTAGCTACAGGAAGAACGACGTGACACCGGTGACCGACATGGCGGGACAGAGACGGAGGAAGAGACCTGGAGACAAGTGTGCGAAGAGAGGGCTTGAGATGAAAGGGTGTCAAGACTCGCTCAGAGAGAGGGAGGGAGGGAGAGAGGGGGAGAGGGAGAGAGAGAGAGAGAGAGAGAGAGAGAGAGAGAGAGAGAGAGAGAGAGAGAGAGAGAGAGAGAGAGAGGAGAGAGAGAGAGAGAGAGAGAGAGAGGGAGAGGGAGAGGGAGAGGGAGAGGGAGAGGGAGAGAGAGAGAGAGAGAGAGAGAGAGAGAGAGAGAGAGAGAGAGCTGTCTGTCCGTCCGTGGTTGGGGCTTCGCTGGGTGGATCAGAAGGACACGCAGTGGTAAAAAAAATATATATATATACCGCCAGGGAACCGTACTGACTCTGTCCAACCTCTCTCTCCCTCTCCGTCATGCCCCAAAATGATTAAACTCTGCCCTTTGTCTCTCATAACCCCCTCTCTCTCTGTCTCTCTCTCTCTCTCTGTCTCTCTCTCTCTCTCCCCCTCTGTACTTCCCTCCTCAGGCTGTCCAGGTGCTGTCGGCCCTCAGCGTGACCCCTGACCTGAAGTGGGGGGACGGCCTGAGCCAAGGCGAGCTCCTGGAGAGAGTCCTCCTCTTGGCCGAGGGCTCCACCCACAGGTGGGTCACCGTGGGAGACCTCTCTCGACCTGGTGTGCGATACAATCACCAACATGCCTCATGGTACCGCACACACACACACACACACACACACACACACACACACACACACACACACACACACACACCCACTGTCAGGGCCCCGGAGATAGGGGGCCCCTACGATCAGTGTTGCATGCGGGAGAAAGAGGCCCCTCAACGTTAAGCCATCTAGGTGTTATTGGAAACACAGACTAACGGAGACAACGGCGACAAAATGGCCACACCCCGGGTTGAAACATCACCCCCCCCCCCCCCCCCCATTAGGGGTGATTGATGGCGCGACCCGGGGGGCGCGGAGAGAGGAGAGCTACCGACCGCACTCTTTCCCTCTGTTTCTCCTCCACGTTCTCTCCTCCCTGTGAAAGGGCCCCTACATGCCTGTGGTGCATTCAGAAGCGGGGCCTCGGGATGTGGTTGAAGGAGATGGATTTCCTCCACCACCCTGGGCCCCAGGTAGGCCTGCCCGCCTGCCTCTGCACCTGGCCAGGTGGGGGAGCAGTACCGGCCCCTGAGTGTGTGTGTACGTGTGTGTCTTTCGAAGGGTGTGTGCCGCATGAGTGTGTGCGCACTCATGCGGTTTGTTGTGTGTGTGTGTGTGTGTGTGTGTGGGGGGCCCCCTCCATAAGTGACGGACACACCTCTGTATTTTTCAATACCCAGCCTGATAATAGGACTTGGGTTGAGAGTGAAGATTGGATTAC
This sequence comes from Borostomias antarcticus, assembly GCF_949987555.1. Classification (NCBI taxonomy): domain Eukaryota; kingdom Metazoa; phylum Chordata; class Actinopteri; order Stomiiformes; family Stomiidae; genus Borostomias; species Borostomias antarcticus. Next base: position 8,784,435 of record NC_140258.1, read on the forward strand.
AAAGCGTTTCGTCTGGTTACAGACGTGGTTACAGACGTGGTTACAGACGTGGTTACAGACGTGGTTACAGACGTGGTTACAGACGTGGTTACAGACATGGTTACAGACGTGGTTACATACAGACCTGGTCAGAGGCCTGGTTAGAGGCCTGGTTAGAGGCCTGGTTAGAGGCCTGGTTAGAGGCCTGGTTAGAGGCCTGGTCAGAGGCCTGGTCAGAGGCCTGGTCAGAGGCCTGGTCAGAGGCCTGGTTAGAGGCCTGGTTAGAGGCCTGGTTAGAGGCCTGGTTAGAGGCCTGGTTAGAGGCCTGGTCAGAGGCCTGGTCAGAGGCCTGGTTAGAGGCCTGGTTAGAGGCCTGGTTAGAGGCCTGGTTAGAGGCCTGGTTAGAGGCCTGGTTAGAGGCCTGGTCAGAGGCCTGGTCAGAGGCCTGGTCAGAGGCCTGGTCAGAGGCCTGGTCAGAGGCCTGGTCAGAGGCCTGGTCAGAGGCCTGGTCAGAGGCCTGGTCAGAGGCCTGGTTAGAGACCTGGTTAGAGGCCTAGTTAGAGGCCTGGTTAGAGGCCTGGTTAGATGCCTGGTTAGAGGCCTGGTTAGAGACCTGGTTAGAGACCTGACCAGTGTGGGACATCCGGATCTCCTTACCTTTCGCAGAGCCTTCAACGTTATGATTAGCGTTGCATAAGCGAGGGGTCGGGTTGCTGCCCTCCTCTCACTCCCGCGCGGCGTCTATGCACACTATGCCGTGTGTGTGTGTGTGTGTGGGTGGGTGTGCATGTGTGTGTAGCACGCACTTTGTAGTCCCCGCTGCTTTGTTGAAGTAGTGTTAAAGTAGGAGCACAGTCCGTCTGTGTAGCACACCGCTGCTGAGTGATGTGTGTGCTGCTCGGTAGTGTGTTTGTGGGTAAAGTGTGCGTGTGTGTGTGTGCGGCGTTGAGTTGTGTGTGTTCTGTGTTCTTCCAGTGTGGAGCTGCATTGCGCTGCGCTGACCCTGGCTTCCCGACTGGTGGTACCGCTGGCACACACTGACCCTCAGGTAACGTGTGTGTGTGTGTGTGTGTGTGTGTGTGTGTGTGTGTGTGTGTGTGGTCCGTGTGTGTGCTTGTTGATGACTTCTGTCACGAACACCAGTGTGTGCGTGTGTGTGTGCGTGCGCGTGCGTGTGTGCGTGCGTTTTCGCTCCAGGGTGCAAGCGCAGTGGCGTGCCTGGACAGCTGGGGGGCGCTGGTGGCTCAGTGCTGCAGCGAGGAGCGGCCAGCCGAGGTCAGGCTGATGGCTGCGGAGGTGCTGGTCAGCGTCACACACGCCCTGCTGACCAGCCCGGCCCTGCCTCTGGGTGAGTCAGGATGGACGGGGATAGGAATCCAACCCACAACCTCTGGTGTGGCAATTGTCAACCGACTGAGGCCATACGGGACGATGCCTTCTCTGTTAACAGGTTTAGTACAGTGCAGTGAAGTGCATTGTGGGAAAAGTGTGTTTATCATGTTTGCGCGTGTGTGTGTGTCAGGTCTGTCCCTCACGGTGTGTCTGTGGAGAGGTCTGTTCACTCTGCTGCAGGACGAGGACCAGGATGTGAGAGACACAGCTTCCGACTTCATCTCCAACGTCCCAACACATCTGCTCCACTCAGGTACACACACACACACACACACACACACTCTCCCAGTTACACACATTCTCTCTCTCTCTCTCTCTCTCTCTCTCTCTCTCTCTCTCTCTCTCTCTCTGTCATATCTCAGTTACACACACACACACACACAGACATTGGGATTGGGGAGGGGCAAGGATGTTGTTTCTCACATGGGTTGTCAGGGAGTGTTCCCGGAATGGTGGGGTGCTAATTCTTCTTTGGCAGGGGGGGACACGGGTGAGGATAAATGTTGTGTGTGTGAGAGTGTGATGTGTCATTCCTCACAACCGTTTGATCTTTGTTGGGGCTAAGTATTGTGTGTCGCCACATGTCCCATAAAAATGGATGTACTCTCAATACCCTGCAAACAAACCAAAAATACACACACACACACATGCATGCACACAGGGTGACTAAATCATTTGTGTGTGGACATTACATTGACTTACATACATTCCATATCCCCTAACCCTAAACACAACCTTCGCCTTAGCAACCCCAACCATTTTGTCCCCAATTTGATATGCCGTCCCCAATCAACTGGATTGATCAACATGTGTGGCCCAAATGTATCCCCCACCCAAACGCCATTCTCTGTTTTGTCACGCGAGCACTGACCCCCTCCCCCCCCCACCAGCGACGTGACATCCTCCCACCCCCGTCAGAGGGAACCAAGACCGGAGTGCCACTTCCTGTCCCCGGGACGCGCACTTCCTCTGTTTTCCCAGCTCCCCCTGCGGCGGCCCCGAGAGCCGCCCCTGTTGTGTCACGGTCTGGCAGATGGCCGATAGCATCTCCCCCAGAGCTGTCTGCTGGCCAGACGCTGCGATGCACGTTACCCACACAGGGTCAGATAAGACGGGGAGCTACCGATCAGATAGCACACACACACACCAACATGACTAAGACTAAGAGGCCTGCTCTGGAACAGGAAAGAGAGGACAATGGGGATAATTGCTGTGTGGGTGTGGGTGTGTGGGTGTGGGTGTGGGTGTGTGGGTGTGTGTGTGTGTGTGTGTGAGAGAGAGAGAGAGAGAGACTGGGGTATCCCCTTTATCCATCCCTGCTATGCCAGTCACTACTGGCGAGTACAGTCAGTTTGTGTGAATGCAACTTTTTTTTTTTTTTTTTAAAGGACTGCATTTCCTTATCGGCCGTGACTGTCCGCATGGAATCACTTGGATGTGTCATGGTTTTGGTGCGATTGAAGAAGAGAGAGAGTGTGTGTGTGTGTGTGTGTGTGTCCCTCCATCCAGGCCAGCCAGTATGTCTGCTAGCAGGGGTCTGTGATCAGGGAGGGGGGCCGGTCGTTTACGACCTCGCATCGCTGAGTTAAGTAGCGGAGGTGTCGGGTGTAATGACTGATCCCTGGTCTTTGATATGCGGGACGATCCGGCCACGTCGGGCTGAGGGACCTGGACGACTGCTCCGGGTCCCAGGCCAGCGTCCTCGTCCTGCCCTCTCCGCAGACCCCGTCCGTGTTGGCGCTGTGTGGCGCCTGGCGTGTTTCAACAGGGACGGACGGACGGACGGGGGGGGGGGGGGGCTTGAGGCACAGACACATTTGAATGCTGTGTGGGGAAGTGGAGTGTGTATGGATGTGTGTGTGTCCGTGCTGGTTGATCCGTGTGTGGAAGAGGGAGAGGAATAAGATAAAGATGAACGTTAATAATCCCCGGAGTTGTGTGTGTGTGCGCGTGCGTGCGTGCGTGTCTTTGCTATCACATTAAGGAGCTGTGAAGCCCTTAATCAGAGCATCTCTCTCTCTCTCTCTCTCTCTCTCTCTCCCTCTCTCTCTCTTTCTCTCTCTCTCTCTCTCCACTCACTCACCCTTTCTTCTACCATCCGAAGAATAGCTCTATACTAATTGGGTTTGGAAATCCGGCCCGCGACCCACAGAGGTGAGAGGTCAGATGACACAGTGATGAGGATGTGACTGTAGTGAGATGGGTCATGACCGTCAGACCAGCACGTTTATAGATAACACAGCCATGAAGACCGTTTCCGTGGATGTAGGATAGAATATGAAGCCAGGAGGGGCGAGATCAGCTCTACTGAAGCACGGCGTGATAGTCACGGATTCCCTCCTAGCCAGAATCAGGCCGTCCTCCTGGCCTAGCACGCTAGTTTACTCACTGCTGACGTGGCTAGTCTTTCTTGGACATTCCCACTGAACCATCAACTGTTTCTCAATGAGCCGTCTCCACCCTTGGCGCACATGCTCGTCACGCCAGGCCCGGCTACGGCGTACGGTTGGAATCTAATGTCCCGCTCGATCATTTACAGGCTTGAGCGCGGATGAGCGGAGGGGGGGGGGGGGGGGGGTATCCTGGCCTAGCCAACCACCTCACGCTCCCTCAGTCATTTCCCCCGGGTTAGTTAACCTGGGCTAGTGCGCCACGCATGCAGACACACTTTTTTTTTTAACCCTGGAATGAGTCGCCCATCCATTAAACTAGGCTGGGGCAAAAACAATTTGGCAACAGGGGAGGTGGGGGGGGGGGGGGGGGGTTGAGATGAAAGAGCTTTGAAGTAAGCCCGTGGAGGAGTTGTTGTTTTGAAGTAAGCCCGTGGAGTTGTTGTTGTTTTTGATGTTGTTGTTCCCTAGACAGGTAGAGACGGTGCTCCAGTACCACCAGGGTTCCAGTTTTGTCATGAAGATGTTGTCTGAGGGGAGGGGGGAGAACAGCATGACACCCCCCCCCCCGTTCCACAACGACCCCTCTGACAACTGCCATCATAAACGACTTCAAATTGACTCGACTCACATAGTCTGATGGTTCTGAGAGATTTTGGAGTTGGTGTTGGGTTGGTTGTTGTGAGAGGATAGTACAGTATGGGGGGTGGGGGGTGGGGGGCTCTCTCTCTTGCGGGCCTCAGGAGGAAGTGGAGGCTGTAAAGCGGTCTCTTTTCATTTCGCACCTCGTCCTCCCTCTCACCTTCCTCCTGCTCCCGGCTCCTACGTCTGCGACGGTGTGCGTGCGTGCGCGTGGCCTCACGGGTGTGTGCGCGTCGAATTATGTACCGGCGCACGGACTTTGTAACGCCGCAGGTATACATAATCTGGCCTGGAGATGCAGCTGTGCGTGGGCTCTTCAGGACCCCCGCCCCCCCGCGGGGCGGAGCCTGGGCCAGGTGGAGCAGCAGTAGAACCGGGGTGACGCTGTGGCGCTCCGGTTAGAAGCCCAGGTGGGGTGAAACCGTGTGGAGCAATTAGGCTGGGGGGGGGGTGGGGGGTAGTAGGAGGCGGGGGCGTAGCGATACCTCCCCCCCCCCCCCCCCCTCTCTCTGATGTGGCCGGCTGAGCAGAGGAATGGGGCGTGGGCGGATCCCTCACACTCACACTCCTACACCGTGATGACACCGTAGAGGAGGGGGGGGGGTTTCTGTGCATTTCTGTGATTTCCCTTCACCCTGACAGCCCACCGAAACTCCCTGAGCTCCGCCCCCTCCCCCCGCCCCAGCCTCCGTCAATGGGACACCCGACACCCCCCAGCTGCAATGGCTCAGCCTCGGACACCAAAGCGCTCTCTCTCCATCTCTCTCTCTCTCTCTCTCTCTCTCTCTCTCTCTCTCTCTCTCCATCTCTCTCTCTCTCTCTCCATCTCTCTCTCTCTCTGTCTCTCTCCCCCTGTCCTTACTCACAGAGAACTCTTTTTAATTAGTCCCAGCCGGGGCCTTCCCACAGATCGATTACGGGAATTAGCCGTCCGCCTTTCCCGCTGCCGCCTGGCGTCCGTGCCCCCCCCCACCCCCACCCCCACCCCCCCCACGATGGCACCCAGCTTACTGGCCACCAGGCCAAGTGGAAAGTGGAGCGGATGGGAAAAACTCAAATAGCACCAGTGTGACAGAAGGTTAGGATTTAGACTTGGCTGCGCCCACGCCCGCTTCTATTTATTGGATGATGTCATATGAAATGGGTTCCAACCCCCCCCCCCCTCCCGGTGTAACTTCATCTTGTGATCACCGACAGACAGAACCAGGCCTTTCCTGCTCTCCTATCGTGTGACGGTGTGTGACAAGGTGCCGTCGTTATTTTAGCGCACACAGGAAGTCGCGAGAGTGACGGGGGAAGTCATTTGACACGGGAAGTTGTGAGATGTGGAGGGAAGGAAGTGGCTGTGCCCGCCAGTTCCTCTCCCCCCCCCCACCCCCCACCTCCCCACCCCACATTGACCTTCACGCTGCCGCCCGGGCCTGGATACCCCCCAGACTCTGGGGGGGGGGAACTAGCAGGCACAGACGCTTCCTTCTGCCAAGTGTGCCGCATGCCAGCCGTCCTGCCCACACCCTTCTACTGCCAAACAGGAAGACATTGGCACCGCGTCACCCCTGAGATAAGATTGTCTGATTATCAACGTAAACAATACCCACTTACGCCACTGACACACACACACACACACACACACACACCAATAACAGGCGAAAGACTATCCCCTTGAGAGCGGGGGCGTACTGAAAGCTGGGCAGAACCCAGGGGAAATGGCGTTAGTGAAGTGTGAAACCCTTTTGTACTTTCACAAATTGAAGGCGGCTTAAGTTACCTATTATGTTTTAATGTAGGGGGTCTGTTGTGTTTGTAAGACCTGGTCCAGATCTGAAGCCCTGCCGCCTCGCTGTCCCCGTCCCTCCCTCTCTCCCTCTATCCCTCCCTCTCTCCATCCCTCTATCCCTCCCTCTCTCCATCCCTCTATCCCTCCCTCTCTCCCTCTATCCCTCCGTCTCTCCCTCTATCCCTCCCTCTATCCCTCCCTCTCTCCATCCCTCTATCCCTCCCTCTCTCCATCCCTCTATCCCTCCTTCTCTCCATCCCTCCCTCTCTTCATCCCTCCCTGTCCCTCCCTCTCTCATCCCTCTATCCCTCCCTCTCTCAGTCCCTCTCTCTCTTCATCCCTCCCTGTCCCTCCCTCTCTCCCTCCCTCTATCCCTCCCTGTCCCTCCCTCTCTCCCTCTCTCGCTCCCTCTCTCGCTCCCTCTCTCGCTCCCTCTCTCCCTCCCTCTCTCATCCCTCTATCCCTCCCTCTCCCTGTCCCTACCTCTCTCCATTCCTCCCTCACTCCATCTCTCCATCCCTCCCTCTCCCCATCCCTCCACCCCTCCCTCTCTTCTCCATCCCTCCACCCCTCCCTCTCTTCTCCATCCCTCCACCCCTCCCTCTCTTCTCCATCCCTCCATCCCCCCTCTCTCTGTCCCTGAACAGTGGGGTCTGACGTCAGAGCCGGGGTGAAGACGGAGAGGCCCGGCGGGGCTTTTGTGGAAGAAACACGGCAAACCTGCAGAGAAACTTCTCTCCTGTTCTCCTCCAGAGAAACGTCTCTCCTGTTCTCCTCCAGAGAAACGCCTCTCCTGTTCTCCTCCAGAGAAACGCCTCTCCTGTTCTCCTCCAGAGAAACGCCTCTCCTGTTCTCCTCCAGAGAAACGCCTCTCCTGTTCTCCCGGGGTTTCCCCCCTTCGACGTCCAGAGTTTCGCGGCCCTGCGGGGTGTTGGGGAGAGGGGTGTTGGGGGAGAGGGGCGGGAGAAGGGGGGGGTCCTGTCTCCCATCTCCCTCTCGAATGTCTTTTGATGTTAGTGGTGTTATCCGGGTGTCAGCTGTCCTCAGTCTGGTCAAGGGAATCACAGCATACACACACACACACACACGCTGTCTCAGATAGTTGCAGAGAGGGCTTTGATGCGTGGACAACTGGAGCCATTAAAGCCGGGAGCTGTTGGGTGGATGCCGTCGTGTTTTCCCTCCGTTGAAGGTGTCTCTTCTCTCACCCGCCCACTTCCTCTGCTCTCTCACGCCGGTTCCCAGAGCGCCGCCTCGCCGTAGTCTTTCACGGGCGTTTTGTTTAGTTCCCGCTCCGATAGACGTGGGCCATCAGAATGTGATGCTGCTTGATGCTCTGTGGTTGACCGTGGTCCGTACTCTGGCCTGGCCAGGTCCTCCACTGCGTTCACGCTCGCCTACGTTTGCGCACGTTTGCGCGTGTCCCTGTGCTCGCGGCGGCGGCGCGTGCGGGCCCGTGCGCGTGGGCGTTCACACTCGCCATGTGTGCGCAAACGCGGGCGCTTGCTTGGCTGTGGGCGTGTGTGTGTGTGTGTGTGTGTGTGTGTGTGTGTGTGTGTGTGTGTGTGTGTGTGTGTGTGTGTGTGTGTGTGTGTGTGTGTGTGTGTGTGTGTGTGGGCGGGTGTGTGTGTGTGGGCGGGCGGGCGCTGCTTCGCCCTGCATGCGTCTGCGAACAGTGTCGGTCGGTAGTGTGAGTTATAGTGCAGTTTCCCCCGAATGGCTTCCAGACTAGGAAAGGGAACACACACGCATGCACACACACTCTGGTCTGGAACATGGAGTCAGTCATGCATCACTCTCACGCCTCGGCTGTTATTCACCCTGCCTCTGACAGCGGATCTGGAGACGATTTCTCAACCCGGCTCACCTCAATTGTCTTTCGCGGGCGTTTTGTTTAGTTCCCGCTCCAATAGACGTGGGCCATGAGAATGTGATGCTGCACGATGTGAGAACAATGCTCCGTGGTTGACCGTGGTCCCTTCTATGCCCCCCCCCCCTCCCCCCAGATGTGACGCGTGTCTCGGTGTGCCCCCCTGTGGCTCTGGACCTGGGCGTGGGACTGCTGTGCCAGCTGTTCCAGGCGTGGGGGCGGGTGCCCGCGGGCCTCCTTACCCTGGCGGACTGGCTGCTGGGCGAGGGTGACACGGTGCACAAGGCAGAGCCCTCCAGCCTGGTAAGAAGCCATGATGACGAATGGGATGGTTGACCTTTGACCTTAGGACAAAGTCTGGTCCCACCTGTGTGACGCTATGCCAGCTGTGCCTTATCGTGTTGTGACCCGTTTGTCCGCCTCTTCTCTTGGTCAGGACGAGGAGGAGTTCCTGTTCGAGAAGGGGGACCTGAATCTGTGGGCGGAGCCTGTCCAGTGGGTGCGGCTGCTCCGCAGACACCTGGGGGCCTTATCCAAGAGCCAGGGCTCGACCGGGGCCAGTGACCAACCAGGGACCGGGCCCCCGGACCAGGCGGAGCTCCTCGGGCTGCGGGGCCGGGCGGAGAGCCAGGCCCTGGCCTCCCGGCAGGCCCTGGAGGCCCTGCCCGCCCTGCCGCAGTTCTCCGCCACCGCGGAGCACGCATGCCTGGTCCTCAGAGAGCAGAGGGCCGCTCTCACTCTCGATGTCCTGGCCTGTCTGACGCCGTCTGGAGCGTCGGGCTGAGGAAGGGGCGCGGCCAGCACTAGTCCCACACGACCGACGAGAGACTTGATAGCTCAAAAAAGCAACGGACGCTGCTTAAACATGCGAAATCGAACCCTCACCTAACCCTTCACGTTGAATAGGGGACCCAGTATAGTGTGTGAGCCAATGTTGGACTTCTGAGCGAAGAATTAATCAGTCAATCAGTGCCTTGCCAATCCTTATCTGCAATGCATTTTATAATCATTGCTCTCTTTACTGTTATTTTAAATGCAAAATGTTTTTAATCTCAGACAGAGGATTTAAATGTACATGCATGGAAGAGAAAGTATAAAGTTGATCGTCTGACAAAATGTTACAGGCATGTCCCCTCTTCAAATCAAGGTGTGTGTGTGTGTGCGCGTGTGAGCACACCTCACACCAAGATGGGGGTACGGCCTAATGTGCTGGGACATGGTATTCATTTAGCCCTGTATGTGAAGGATGACACAACACTACACTCCCATCAACAAGACTGACACACGTACTGTAACGTACACACACTCACCCTGCAGCACCTCAGGTGCTGAACCTCTCGGGTGCTGTGCACTCCGGCACTACCACCTGAAAAACTCACTGAAATCAACTTCCTGATCAATTTTAGCTGTTTCAAATACATTACATCTGTCCTCTCTCCATCCGTCCTGTACATTTGAAGAGGGGTTATTTTTTATGTCATATTGAACGCGTTTTCCAGACGTCTCTTCCCTGTTGCATGAATTTTATGCTCCCCCATCGGTTCCCCTGGTTACGTCATTAGGAGACAACACAATGGCCCAGTGTCCTGTGTGTGTGCGTGTGACCCGCTCAGACAGCTGGGCCCCCTACTTACGCTGTAGTAGCACCAATGTTCCCTGTTACTGTAAAAATGATGTAATGTTTTGGAACGCTCAAACACCCTCCCCCCATCCCCCCTTTCCCCAATAAAAACAAGGCCATGTGATGGGAGACTGGGTTTTGTGGATGAGGACATGTTTAAGGGATTTCTCAAACTACGAGCCTAGGCTGTCTGTCCCTGACATTAAACTATTCCTAAGTGTTCTCTCTCCCTTTCAGGCCGGGGGAGACGGGCCCACAGCTCTAGGTGCTAATTTAAGGCTTGGTAGTAGTAGATTCCAGCCTCTTATGTCATTTGTTTTTTGCCTCATGCCTATTTTTCTACTGCATTTCCATCCCCCGGCAGCTCAATCATTCTGGCTTCAGGGAATGTTTGAATCTGCTGTAGGCTACAAAATCGTATATTTTGATTTCATGCCCGTTATTATATGGACCTTCATACAGATCCAATGATGGCTTGACAGGAGCCAGTATTTCAGAGTGATGAATCGGGAGACCGATTTATACGCCCTAGACCAAAATATCTGCATTGTGGGGCCATATTATACAGTAGGTTAAGTTTCGCTATCATATTTCCACTGTGGCTATACACTTAACATTCATCAAATTGACATGCTAAGTATTTTACTTTTCTGACGCAGTGGTCTATTTCAATCCGATTCAAAAGCAATTTGGTAACGTCATTTACTAAAAATCCATCACAGATGTAGATAAAGGCTTGTTTGATTTTGTAAACTATGGGATGCACCTTTAATTTCGCCGTGGCCTCAACTCAGCAGGTGGCGCCCAAGTCTGTGAAGTGATTTAGAATGTGTTCTGAGGGGGGCGGTGTTGCGCTGCTTCAGCTCGACCACATTCCTTTACTGCGGTCTGATATTGGATGCGGCTACGCGCTGTGAACAGAACAGTTGTTGCTGCTAGGCTAGACCATGGGCTAGACTCTGAATAACTTGAAAGCATGATTTCAGATCATGTATTGAACTGTGGCATGTGTCTTTGTACATATACGCGGTTTATATTTAAACGCAATGTGATTATAAAGGTCATACATTTATGCTGGGGGGGGGGGTCTGATGATGTTGGGGGACATGCATTTTTTTGTCATGCGTGATTTTAATTAGATGGCCTATTTCAAAGGACGTTGGCTATGCAACCACTACCATAGTATAATATGACAGACACACACACAGCCTTGATATGGGTGTATTTTTGCATTCCCCCCTAACAACTGCCAGGATATAGACAGTACAAGCAGGTTGATGTGGCGTCGGCCGCAGCACACCCTGAAGTAGAGCAACTCACAATTTTCGTCGTGATCAAACTTTTGAGGGGGGTACAGTTTCAGGGGCGGGGTGTAAGAACGAGCGGCCAACCAGTGGCTGCAGAGAGGTTCGAAAGGGGGAGGTGTGCCCTCCAAAAGTTTGCTACAACTCCGGGACGCTCCTCCCTCGCCAGCCACCGCGGACCGTTTATATACATGTGCACAGAGAGAGCTGTTAGTGAAGCACTCTGGCTCAGCGCTTCTCGAGGGGAGAGAGACCTACAACATATCAACACAACGCAAACTTTCCCCTTTGCTTCTTGTCTCACTAGCTACTTACCTGGAATTTGCACCTTTATACTTTTTCAAAAACTTTCCAAGCTTTCCAAAACCAGTCGTGGCACAATCTACTCGAGTTGCCTCGTGCATTCAAGGATCCTGCCCGGTCCTCCATGAGAGAGCTACTGCGACAGCAAACTTACGAAAAGGAGATGTCTGCAACCATCTTGTCCGCTTTCTACGACATCGACATGCTTTACAAGGTACACTTTTACTTACATTTAACTTTGCATATGGCGTTTAAATATTTGCACCCCGTGCAAGCTAGTTAGCAAGGCATTCGCCCCAGCGTGCAATTGCAAAAGGTGCGTGTCGAAGTGCATGGCTAATTTGTCTTCTCTCTCACCCCACAGCAAGATAAAAGCATGAACATGAACGCGATTCACATCAACAGCATGCTGGACAAGAAAGCAGTAGGCGCTCCGGTGTCTACTGCGAGCTCCAACAGTTGCTCCTTCGCGCCTGGATTTTTCCGTCGAAATTCGACCAGCAACGTGGACTCAATGACCAACAACAGTAACAAATACACCGTGAGCTCCTACAGCAACCTAAAGGAGAACTCGACAAGCAGCGGCGCCGCCACTGCTCTCATGAACAAGGAGAACAAGTTCCGCGACCGTGCGTTCAGCGAGACCGGGGGCCAGCAGCAGCTGCAGGTCCTCCAGCAGAAGCAGGGCTCGCAGATCAACTCCACCCGTTATAAGACCGAGCTGTGCCGGCCCTTCGAGGAGAACGGGGCGTGCAAATACGGAGAGAAATGCCAATTCGCGCACGGCTACCACGAGCTGAGGAGTTTGTCTCGTCACCCAAAGTACAAAACCGAGCCCTGCCGCACCTTCCACACCATTGGATTCTGCCCGTACGGTCCCCGCTGTCATTTCATCCACAACGCTGACGAGCGCAGACCGGCTCCGTGCAACGCCAACATGCAGGGAGAGGCCAAGTCGGCCCGCGATCTCTGCGGCTATGGTCAGAGGGAGGTCGGGCCTCAGCAGGCCGGGTACAACCAGAGGGATAGACCAAAGCTTCACCACAGCCTGAGTTTCTCCGGCTTTTCCACTCACCATGGACTTGACTCCCCCCTGCTCGAGAGCCCTACTTCCCGCACCCCGCCGCCCCCCTCCTCCTCCACCTCTTGCTCTCCGAACTTTTACGAGGACGTTTTGTCGCCCAACTCGATGGCGTGCGTGAACAGTGCTTTTTCTTTCCCGGGGCAGGACCTAAAAGCCTTACTAGCCCCCCTGGCTGTGCACACTCAGAACGGCTACGCCAGCCAGTCCAACGGTGCCTACTATGGAAACATTCAAGCCAACATGTGCCCCCCTTCCCCCACCTACAACATGAGCCACTTGCAGTCCCTGCGCCGCCTGAACGAGTCGCCGGTGTTCGACTCCCCCCCCAGCCCGCCCGACTCCCTCTCAGACCGGGACAGCTATGCGAGCGGGTCCCTCAGCTCCTCCGGGAGCCTCAGCGGGTCCGAGTCTCCAAGTTTGGATGCGGGCAGACGTTTGCCAATCTTCAGCAGGCTGTCGATTTCAGATGACTAAACATCCTTTCATAATGTTATTTTCAACGGATGAGAAATATCCTTGACATGGCATTAGTTTTTTCTCTTTGTAATGATAGCTGTATAAAAGTAGATATCAACAGAAGGCATTCCATCGGTGACTTAACCTAATGAGCTGCAATCAATGGCAGTCTTTTGGTCTATCAGACAAGCCACACTTTTCCTACGATAGATGTGTAACAAGACTTGACAAGAAGAGACTAAGCGGTTTCCGATTTCCTCCATCCTGCCAAGAATATGCCTTGACACAAAGTAACATTTTTTTTTCAAAGTTATGTACTTCTTTCTGAAAGCTTAAACTTCCATTCCAGAACTTTACTCTGTTTCACAGCGCCACACAGTGGTTCGTTTGGTTAGTGTAGTTTGTTGCTTAGTTAAAAGCACTCTTGAGTTTGGTTGGTTTAGGGGAAATCACTGCTGATGGTTGAATATATATTTTTTTAGCTGTTTTGAGTGATGACATAGCGGTTCGTATCTGGCTATGGACTATTTAACTTATTTATTATCTTGTGAAAAGTATAGGCTACATTGGTAATTTGTGTCCATACTGTATTTATCAAGTATGATGAAGCAATAGAAATATATTCTTTTATGTTTAAATTATGATCGCCATTATTAATCTGCATAAAGTGGAGTGTATGTTCTTTTCACAGTAATATATATATTTTGTTTTTGGTCTCCTTTTGTAACTTCACTTTGGTTATTTTTATTGTAAATGAGTAAAGATCTTAATTTAAGAGAACGTATGTGATATTTATTTCATTAATTGTTTCCTTGTTTACGTTTATTAAAAAAAAAAGTTTGCGTGATTGCTGTTTGTTCCAAGGTTGCTTGTCAGTGCTGTGGAAGGCGTTTTTGAGAATCCCTATCTAGATGTTTGTGTAGAATGTATAAACGATGTGGTTGTACAGACCGTCCAAACCTGAGCTCACCTTACCTTTAAAAAAAATAATAGATCAGACTTCAGTGACAAAGAACCCAAGTAAATAAATTAACCAAAAAGTATTTTCATTTTCTCTTGTTTGCACGAGGTCACACTGTGATTCCAGCCACGTGCTAAAGAATGTAGCAATCCCTTGTGCCCCAGTATTATTGTGTAGTGCCTACGGGGGCTCACCATCTTTTACATGCCTTAAGATTAACCAAATAAAGTATTTTCCTACATGTATCTTTTACACAAGTTGAACTGAATGTAGTGTTGGATCTGAATTACTTTTGAAGGTTGTTACCACTTATTAGAAAGACACCCTGGAACAACAACCGTACCTTTTTTTAAGTCCCCATTCCTCTACATGTATTTTGATTTTGTCTGCTTTTTTTTCTTTGAGATTGAAACGGTCTGAGTCTTCAGAATTTGCTGGACGGGGAAGTGGTTGAACACGTTTTGTTTGTACATAGTAGGTACAGGGGATGCGCACTATGTACTTTTTGACTACTTTATCAGAAGTAAAGCTTTTTGAATGTAACTAAAAACGGACAAAAAGACAACATGAGTTGTAATTAATTATTTTTGGGGAGTCAGTTCACTACAAATTGAGTGTGTGAGACTGTTAACTTTGTACTGTACATTTTTGTAGTTCTCCCAATAAAATCATTTCGGAAAAAAAGTTCCTGCTCTGCTTGGTATAATTCCTACTTTCTGAGAAAAGGTATCTTGCGTGCATTTGTTTGAAAGTGTAATCTACAGACATGGAATGATTCCAGTCCCCTGACACTCCCCTCCTGTAGAAGCACAGTCTGCCCCCAGCCACTCCAAGGCCTCGGGCTGCTAAGCTCTATGTCCCGTGTTCCTCAACAGACAGACGCACCGCCATGACAGCAGCGCATCCTCCCCCGCTGGAAAAAAAAAGGACTGGAGGGAGGTCTTGGGATTGTGAATGCAACCCCATCTGCTGTACAGTTGACCTAGCCACGCTCAGGCCCACTGACTAGACTTGGCAGGGGTGCCGGGGGACTTTGTGTTGGCTGTGGACTGTGGAGACCCTGTCCTTGGCGCGCTGTCAGAGGGCTGACCAGCGCTGTCAGTCTCTACACACCAGCCTTCCAGTTGGGGACACAACTGACTACCTCTATTATGTATGAGCTTGAGTAGCTGTCTCTTTACCATGAGTCACAATATGAGAGGTAATTCATTACTAACTCCACACTGCAGGTGTGTGTGTGTGTGTGTGTGTGTGCGTCACTTTTATGGATGACCTAGTAAACATTGCATACAATAAAACCTATCAAGGACAATAACCTCTTTACATCTGTGCCAATTGTACTGTCTGACTTGGACACTGTAAAAGCTGAATGGCAGTGCCCCTGAGTAACCCTGCTACACTCCCTGCATACAGTGAAACACTATGACTTGTTCATAGACTGAGAATAAATAAAACAGCCTGCGCACTAGAATTTCAGTTTCACTCATTTAATGAGTCATTTCGATCCCGCGTGGATCTTCAGGTCTGTTGTTTCAGTTCATAGTCACATGACAAGCCTGAGGAATACATGACCCACTCCCCTGGTAGAATCGGGACCATGCCTCTGTACTGGCTTGTGTCATTCTATGTGACTGTACACTGGAAGGTGGAGTACCAATTCGGTCTTTCTAATACTTACCTACACACACCCTGTCCTATCCACACATGACTTCATCCATTAGTTGACCAACACCTGTGTACTTGCCGATGATTGTTGTCAAGCTGGTAGGTTGAACAGGCAGAGAGAAGGGCCTGGTGGTGATACATCAACAACTGAAGGTATTTGCAGCTCAGTTTGTTCCCCGGGAGTCTCTCAAGGGACAGTTTTCAATGGTCTATTCTGTGGAATTATCAGGGCTAGTAAAGTCATTAAGAAAATAAAGGCCTAGAAGTCGTGTATTGCTGAGAGTTCACCCAGTGATAAGGCACTGTGATAAGGCTGAGCAAATATTGACACTGTCCTCAGGATTTCATAAGGAAGTGTTTATCAGGTCGAGAGGGCCCACAATGCAGTTTCCCTGTGCCAAGTGGGATGGGATTCACATACGGTACATGCTGTGTGTGTGTCTGTGTGCGTGTGTGTGTGTGTGTGTGTGTATATATTTTATCAAGTGTACATTGACCTTTAATAAATAAAACCCTTTCGACTGACGTGTGCGTGTGTGTGTGTGTGTCCGTGTGTGTTTGCATGCATGTGTGCGTGTGTGTGTGATCGGGATCGGGTCCCTTTGTGTGTGTCAGGGTCTTGCTGGTTAATGGGTCTGGAGCTCCTACAATGACAGGAAATACTCTTGACTTGTGATTACGGCAGGAAGAGCCAAGTTCCTGGCCGCCGCCCACTTCCACCTCTTCTCTCTCCTGCTGTTTTTCTCCTCCTGTTTCCCCTCCTCTCCTCATTGGTGGCCTGGCGTGACTTTCGGTGTTCCAGTGAGAGCCGCTCGTCTTGACCCGCCCTGTTTTTTTTGTCATGTAGAGCGCGGTGTGTGAGCGTCACGCTCCGCACGCCATGCCATTCTGAGCCAACGGTCGGCGCTACCTACAGGCCATACGTGTTCACCTCAGTCCCGCAAGGTGAAACGGTCCCGCCGGGCTAAGGTGAAGGGTCACAGCAGGTGTCGAACAGAGCAGTGTCGGCACACCCCAAGAATCAGGCGAGCTGTGTGCACCGGTCGCGCTCGGGGCCGACATTTCTGGCGCTCTCCCGTGTCCCCCTCTCCCCTTCTCTGCCTTCTGCCTCACCGTAAATATTTACCGAGCATCTGCGCGAGGTCAGTGTTTACCTCTTGTCGGCCGGCGCTTCTGGAGCACAGACGACAGCCACAGACGCCAGAATAAACCAAGCAGGGCCTGCGTTGGATGAGATACTTCCCTTGGCCTCCCCACAGTTTACTAACATTGGCCCCGAGCATGTCTCTGCACGCCAGGGCGAACGAGCATGAATCATCAGCCCATGGCGGAGGTAGGGGAGTGGGGACAAACACGTGACTGGACTAGGGTCTCTTTCTCTGGGTAGGCAATAGGGAGGCTGACCCCCAAAGAGAGCCACGGCGCGGGACTAGTGTTTTTTTTTTTCCCCCTCCACGCTGTAGAGTGTCAAAGTCTGACATCATATCATTGCGTGTGGAGCATGAACATCCTTTGAGGTGTCTTTGGGTCGTGTTGAGAATGTAAATAGTGCTAATGGAGCTGATGAGTTTGGTGTTACCAAGGCAGATATGCTTTAAAAGGAGGTTTCCTGCGTTGGTTTGGCGGAGGCCTCTCTGGGCATGCTCAGTGTGCTTCGGGCGGCTCACCGTGATCTGGTTCCATTCTGGGCCCCCAGACCCTTCTTCCTATTGGACATTTCCCATCATGTGATTATTGGTCTGAAAGTCCACCTAGCCACTAAACCTTACTGTACTCCAAGTGGAGTTTACAGTACATCAAACAAACCTAACTAGCCGTTTACAAACCATCAACATCAAGGGGCCATGTTGGAGGTCTGTATTACAGCACAGTAGCAGATCAGCTACCAGCCACTCAGAGAGAGAGAGAGAGAGCTCTACACCACTACTGCCAGAACCCACCGCACTACTCCAGATTAGTCAACACTCTAGATTATACAGCTCTCATGAGTTAGACAGCATGTCTCTCTGTCTGTACGGAGGGGCTCAATGAGAAGCCAGACCACATATAGAACCCATCTCTGGTTCTTTATCTATCTATCTATCTATCTATCTATCTATCTATCTATCTATCTATCTATCTATCTATCTATCTATCTATCTATCTATCTATCTATCTATCTATCTATCTATCTATCTATCTATCTATCTATCTATCTATCTATCTATCTATCTATCTATCTATCTATCTATCTAATCTCTTTTCCCCATCTCTCTCTATCTATTCATCTACCTTTCCCCCCATCTCTCTATCCCTCTGTCTGTCAGCAGAGGGAATCAGGGCAGCAGCAGGCGTGATCTATCTATCTATCTATCTATCTATCTATCTATCTATCTGTCTGTCTGTCTGTCTGTCTGTCTGTCTGTCTGTCTGTCTGTCTGTCTGTCTGTCTGTCTGTCTATCTGTCTGTCTGTCTGTCTGTCTGTCTGTCTGTCTGTCTGTCTGTCTGTCTGTCTGTCTATCTATCTATCTATCTATCTATCTATCTGTCTGTCTGTCTGTCTGTCTGTCTGTCTGTCTGTCTGTCTGTCTGTCTGTCTGTCTGTCTGTCTGTCTATCTCTGTGTCGCCTTAACGCAGGTAAAATTTACAGCCAAGCATGATGGGTGGGCAGGGAAGGGTGAGCGGAGGGGTGGGGGGTCAAAGTCTGGTTGGAGGTGAGCGGTAAAATTTGACATGGCCTATCCACTTCACTGGAGCTTTACTTAGCTTGGGCGTGGCCTCGCACATGATTGACCAGGCAGAGCGAGGCGATAAGGAAGTACCTGTGAGGTGAGAGGGTGTGGTTTATGAAAGAGGGCCACTGTGTGGGCGAAGGGGCCAATTGGTGTTAATATGCATATGGCCTGCTACACACTCTCACCTTGGGCCAGAGTCTTAACAGAGAGTGCTACACATGAGATACATGAATGCTGTAGTAATGAATGAACCCTTACTATGGGTGCTATGGACTGACATGCACATGCACGCACACACACACACACACACACACACACACACACACACACACACACACACACACTGTAAAATTATGGAGTAGGGACCATAAGTGGGAGCGTTACTTGAAAATATTTAATGGGGGTGTTTATTTGGGGGAGTTCTTGGCAGTGTGTTTGTCCATGATGACTCCCTTTACTTACATTATTACTGAGTAAACAGTTTTGAGCATGGAACAGAAATCCTTGAGGTCAGCGTGTGTGTGTGTGTGTGTGTGTGTGTGTGTGTGTGTGTGTGTGTGAGAGAGAGAGAAAGAGAGAGAGAGAGATAGAGATAAAGAGAGAGAAACAAGACAGAGAAAGTGTGTGTCAGTTTCCTGAGTGTGTCTCTCTGCGTGCGTGTGTGCGCGCGTGTATCTGTGCATGCCCGTATATGTGTGTGTTTACGCACCACTGAGTAATTGCATATAATCATCCAAAATGTTTATACTGTACAAATAGTGCTGCTATGCCGAGTGGCGGTGCGGGGAGCGTAGCGAATAAGAAGCGCGGCCGCTCTCTGATTACCCAGCAGCCTCTGTGCAGCGTTGTCATGCTGCTGGAAACGTCCTTTCGCGAGACACAATTCTATGGAAAAGAGGCTGACTGGCCTTGAGGTTTGACCCCGCCCCCCCCCCCATCTGGGAGGAAGTCAAAGGGTTCAAAGGTCACCGAGAGACGGATGTCGTCTGAGGGAGGGAGGAAGGCTAGCTATAGGAAAAGCTTGGCTTGGGGAGCTGGGTGGGGGAGGGGGGAGGGGGGGTCAGTAGTGGTGCTCTTACTCACATCCATATTTCATATCTCTGGCTTTCAAACAAAGGCCTTGTTGATACCATCTCCGTGTGCGAAGTGAAAGGAAATGACTGTTTGTGTGCACACTAATGATGTTTCTCTTTCTTTCTAATTCTTTATTTTTCCACTCAGTCACCCAATCGGCCTGTCTCATGTCTCATGATATACACACTCCTAATTCTGGGGAGGGGGGGGTGGGGGGCTGGGACTGTTTCTTCCATATAACACACTTCCAGTTTCAGAATGATAATTCAGGTGGGGGCATTACACTTATTAATTATGCTACAACAGCTAAGCTACGCGGGCTAGCGTTACCCTGCTGTCGCAGTTAGCCGTGTGTGTGTGTTCTGTACACGGGCCAGGCCCAGCTCTGTGTGTGTGTGTGTGTGTGTGTGGTACGGTGAGTGTGCCCTCCCCAGCGTGGAGCTCGCTGGCCTGAGCTCGGAGCTCTCCGGTCCCTGCAGCCTCTCCATCAATGCCCTCTTTAAACGGGACAGTGGACCAGGGGG
>NC_140258.1:8807955-8820455 GCF_949987555.1 Borostomias antarcticus
CCCCTCACTATCTGTTTATCTTTCTCTTTTCTTCACGCTATCCGTATCCATCTTTTCTCTTCCTCTACCCTCAGAGAGTCCAGTCCTGTCCAGTTCTCTGCTAGTCAAGCTTAACGGTTCTGGGCGGGAGTCTGGCCCGCTTTGCTGGCCTGAGGGTACTGCTTGCTCTCGGCTCTTGGGAACTGGGGTGGAGGAGGGGTATATTGGGGCAGCGGGCGCAAGATCTGGGGAGAGTTGGGGTGACGAGGGCTGCCTGCCAGTTAGGCCATTACTACCGGCCCGCTGGGCTGTTTGAAGGAGCCCCAGCAGGGAGCGAGCCCCTCTGGACTGAGTGGCGGGGACATTGTCCCTAACCGGGGCGCCGACCCAACCCAACCCTCCCTCTCTCTCTCTCTCTCTCTCTCTCTCTCTCTCTCTCTCTCTCTATCTCCCTCTCTCTCTCTCTCTCTCTCTCTCTGAGAGCCAGTGGGTTTGACTGCGCTGTACGGAGGCATGGTCTGGGGAGCTGGCCTGCTGTGTGTGTGTGTGTGTGTGTGTGCGTGTGTGTGTGTGTGCGTGCGTGTGTGTGCGTGTGTACGTGTATGACTGTTGAAGGTAAAATAGAACCTGCGTTCGACAAGTTGTTTTTCTAAGCCCATTCCTTCGACAATGACTCCACAATGTTCCTGTTGTATAATGTTTCCACAACATCCGCAGCCCAATCTACCAGTGTGCTCTGTGTGTGTGTGTGTGTGTGTGTGCGTGTGTGCGTGTGTGTGCGTGTGCGTGTGTGTGTGTGTGTGTGTGTGTGTGTGTCAGGTAGACTTGGCTATCCACAGCCTTCTATGCTCTGATCAATGTGTGTGACTTCCCTCTCTGCGCCCCCCCCCCCCCCCCCCCTCCTCTACTTTTTTTTCTTTTTAATGCTCTAATCCAATTTGGTGAATGGGCATTGGTGCCCCCCTCCACACACACACACACACACACACACACACACACACACACACACACACACAGGGGCCTGGGTCCTGTAGTCTCGGGCCCCGCTGTGCTCAAGCTCTCCTCTCGGCCCCAGCTGGCAGAAGTTACGGCCGGGGCAACAATGTGCCTGCAGGACGGGCCAGGACAGGCCGCGCAGGGCCAGCGCGGGGCCCCGCGGACCCCTGAAAGGACCCTTTTGTCCGCCCTCCAACCCCCCCCCTCCCCTCCATCAGGGACTATTAATTATGGGCCGCAGAGCGCGGCTCTGAGTCAGATAAAAAGTCCCCCTGACTAACAACCCCCCCCCCCCCCTTCCCTCCACCAACACAACTCCTCAATCCCCACCCCTCCACCCTGCCATTACCACACATACACAGCCTCTGGGCATCGGAGATCTCTCCGTCCCTAATAACCACCTCCGCCCCTCTCTCTACTGGGGGGGGGGGGGGGGGGGGGGGGCTTTAATGAAGTGGCCAGAGCAGAATGAGCTGGGGGAGCGGAGAGTTCCATTACAGACTTCTCTTTTTATGAATTTACAAGCACCACTTTAGAATGGCAGCACAGGAGAGAGGGAAGGCCCCCAAAAACCAGGACAAAAACAGGAGGGGAATTCCTTAAAGCACTTTCTTTCTTTCTTTCTTTCTTTCTTTCTTTCTTTCTTTCTGGATTGCAGGAAGGTCCTGGTGGTTTTTGTGACAGAGTGCACACACACACACACACACACACACACACACACACACACACACACACACACACACACACTGCTGGACACAGGAGGTGGAAGGGGGGGGGGGGGGGTTCTGATCCAGATTATAGCCTGATCCGCTTTTGTCCCTGTTCAAGAACCAGCGCATATAAATGGAGGGCGAGAGCAAGGGGAGTCCCCCCTCTAACATCTCTCTACTGGATGATGAACAGCAGCTATTCAGCTCGGTCCCCAGGCCTCTGCAACAAGGCCGCAGCCTTGGAGTCTACAGCTAGAATGTTAATACTATACATTCCATTGGCCATGGAGGGTACGTCCATAGGGTACCATACATAACATACTAGCTTCCCCTCAAGACCTGGCTCCAGGACCATGACTCATTCTGAGAGACTGATGAGGCCTGAGCTGAACTATTGCTCTGTCCCCCCCCTCCCCCCCCCTCAACGACTGCAGTAGCTAACGACTTTAGCACGTTGTTGCATTTAACTAGTTGCGTTATGACACACATTGAGGGCTCCTCAGAACAGACGCATATTGTGTGGAATACGCCGAGTACAGTATGGTCTAAACATGGGCTCCGTACGAATGGTTTGGGTGTGACCTGTGACCTGTGACCTGTTTGATGCAGGGCAAAGAAAACGTGTTAGCTTTCTCCATAATGTCAGCTGTGTGAGGAATCGGTGTAGCCACCACTCCACTTGTTGGAACTAAGATCAGGCATGTTTTTAGGGTCTTTCCTGGTCTTAATGATCCAGTTTGGTCCATTTCTGTGTTTTGGAGCGTAGATGTATGTGTTTCTGGGGTGGGCCGGGGGGACGGAGCGAGAGCAGAGTGAGAGAGAGGACAGAGGGAAGGATGGAACGCTAGTCTAGGCACTAGACCAGAGGAACGCTTCTCTCTCGCTCGCTCTGCTGTGCTCCCTTGTCCTTGGCTTGGCCCCTTCACTCCCCTGAGAGTCGGTTACATAACATACCCCCACCGCCCCCACCTCACGCACGCACACACACACACACGCGCACACACACACACACACACACACACACACACGCACACACACACACACACACACACACTCAAACAGAGATATAAACACATTCACACACTCACACTTGCACACACCCATACGCACACACCCACCCACCCACCCACACACACACACCCGTCAGCTGTGAAATATTTCTCCCCTGGATCTGCGCTGGACATTGACCAGACCCTCAAACATGCACCCTCCCCCTCCCTCTCTCTCTCTCTCTCTCTCTCTCTCTCTCTCCCTCTCTCCCTCCCTCCCTCCCTCTCTCCCCCTTTTTCTATCCTTTCATCTCTCAAACAAACACTCCACTGCATTAATCAGGTTATTCTGTCACCGTGACAATGGGCTCTGTTTTACATCACTGATTGGGATGCCCTACCCCCCCCCCAGACCCCACCTCACCCCCCCCCCCCCCCCCCCCACCCCGACTCTCGCTTCATTCCCGCAATGCCACAGTGAGAACGCTGAGAGTGTAACGGGAGCCTAACCCCTAGGCCGGGCGCTGGGGTGGGATGGGGGTCTCCCAGGGGGTCACCGGTGTCAGAGGGTAACCATCGCCAGACAATACGGCCCTCTGAGACGCAGAAGAAAGACCAGACACAGGCCATTTACACTGCCAGATAGCTGGGGCTGACATACTGCTGGGCTTTCATACCAGCTCATATGGGAACTTTTACCGATGGAATTTCACATAGAAGTTGCAGCTGGTCGAAGTTTGGAATGAGTAGCATACAACTGCAATACTGATGGCAAAAAACGTCAAATGCACAGGTTGGCATATAGGAGCTTACTCAGGCTAACAAGTGGTTTCACTGTACATGGCGGCGCTCTCTTTTGAGCTGACCAAGCAATGAGTAAGACCGTTAGCGGCGGTCCGTGCGCAACAACAAAGATTCATTGTGGTACCATTTCTCAGTGTGTGTTCACCTCATCGGCCCGTGTGTGTGTGTGTGTGTGTGTGTGTGTGTGTGTGTGAATGCGCACTGTGGTGATTGTATTGTGTGAGTGTGAAATACTTAGGGATTGGCCTTAATGGCGCGGCCGAATTTTCACACTGGTCTTTTAATAACACGAAGTGGATTTATGATCTGAGCGCACACGTCACTGGGAGCTTATTAAATCTAATTATGAAATAATATTTGTGCAACAAATGTGTTTTATTATCATTCTCTGGCTCAGGGGGTGACTGAAAAAGACCAGACTTGACTGCTTCGACGAAGTGTAGGGGGAGCTGTGTGTGTGTGTGTGTGTGTGTGTGTGTGTGCATGCGTGCGTGCGTGATGGAGAGAGAAAGAGAGAGAAGGAGAAATAGAGTGAGGTGTGAGTGAACATAGCTGTGTGCCTCGAGCATCAAAACATGCATGCAAAACTGGTATGTGTGCGTGTGCACGTGTGTGTGTGTGCGTGTGTGTGTGTACATTCAGACCTACTCTACTGTACAGTACCTACATACGGTAGTCGTACGTATATAATATGCATGGCCAGCTCTTCTCTAAGGTTCAAACCACAGCCCGCTCAAATCTTGTTTGCTTTGGAATTAGTCCAGTCCAGTTGTGAGTGGTGTGCGTGCGTGTGTGTGCGCGCGCGTGTGTGTGTGTATGCGTGCATGTGCGCGCGTGTGTGTATGCGTTCATGTCTGGATGGCCCTACGAAGCTCTGAGTGTGTGATCCTGCCTCAGCTGAGCACCGTGTGACCTGCTGCACCCAGCGTGGGAAGAGGTCACTCTGTCTGACCACGCCGGTCGGGGCGGGGCAGCGGAGGGGGGCACAGCCTTGGCAGAGGACAGGTCCCCTCACCTGCATCAGCTCAACATCAAGACTGTTACAAAGAGAGAGGTGGTGTGGTGGCATCTGGTCTAATCAAGAAGTCAGCCCAGTACCCTTGACCTATAGCTGGGCTTTAGCTGGGATAGATGGGAGGAGGAGGAGAAGGAGGAGGAGTAGGGGGAGGAGAAGGAGGAGGGGGGAGGAGACGGAGGAAGAGGAAGAAGAGGAGGGGAAGGAGGAGAATGGAGCAGGGGAAGGGGGAGGAGGAGAATGAGTAGGAGGAGGAGGAAGAGGAGGGGAAGGAGGAGGAGAGGAGGAGGGGAAGGGGGAGGAGGAGAATGAGTAGGAGGAGGAGGATGAGGAGTGGAAGGAGGAGGAGAGGAGGAGTGGATGGGGGAGGAGGAGAATGAGTAGGAGGAGGAGGAGGAGGAGGAGGAGGAGGAGGAGGAGGAGGATGAGGAGGGTTGGAACCTTGAACAGAATCATATTTTGCATCTCTAAAAGCGAGGGGACAAAAGAGGGAGAGAGAGAGGTGTCCGCTCTGCTGCCTGACCCAGTGAAGCAGAGTAGGACCCCGGGCCGGGAGCAGGGAGACGGGAGCGCTGTGATGCTAATAAGGTTCACACGTGATCAGTTAGCCAACGCGTGACCACCAGCTAGCCGGCGAGATACCAGAGAGAGCGAGGCAGGGTGAGGGGTTTCGGAGCGGTCCTAATGAGATGTGCTGGGGGGCAGGGGCGGGAGCCCCCCCCCCCCCCCGGCCCCCCGAGCTCTTTCCAGGGGAGTTGGGAGGGTAGTTGCGGATTAATGATGGACCACATACTAGTGGTCAGAGACAGACAAAGATGGGTTTGGTTCGAGGGGAGGGTGTTAAAGACAAAAGTGAGCTGTGGAAAAATGCTAATTCACGATGGGTGTGGGGGAGGGGGCGGGGTGGGCGGCGGAGAGCCCTGTGTGTGAGAGATATTTCGGATGGCGAGGGGGGGGGGCTTATAGAGTGTGTGAGAAAATGTGTGTGCGAATCCGAGAGAGAGTGTGAACGAACGAGCGAGCGAGAAAGAAGACGGACAGAGAGAAAGAACAGAGCAGTCCAGCCCTCCCTCCCTCCCTCCCTCCCTCCCCCTCCCTCCCTCCCTCCCTCACTCCTCCCTCCCTCCCTCCCTCCAGCATATTGTTCTGATTGGCGGTAAGAGAATGCTCGCCGCTCGCTTGCGACGGATCCGACGCAGGGTCCAAAATAAAACACTCTTGATTGGGCCCCGAGAGCGGGCAAGCGTGTGAGGCGGGGCCTCGGGGGGGATGGGGCTCCTGGCCTCTCCAGGTGCCTCCATGTGGTTCTTATTGACCACTTTCCGTCCTCCAGCTTCCAGGATGACGGGGGGGGGGGGCGCTGCGGTTTTCGGAGGAGTGAGAATTCACACGGGCCCGACGGATGGCAGCGCTGGAGAGAGGAGAGAGAGAGGGAGAGGGAGAGGGAGAAAGGGGGGGCGGGTAAGAGGAGTGTAGGGCACACTGTACGAGCGTGATTAATGAGCTTGTGTTATGGCACAACGCGGAGAACAAAGGTTTCTAATCTATAGCACATGCAGAGTGGACAAGTACTGTGAAACACTAAGCAGAGAGGGTGGGAGAGGAGGGAGGGAGGGAGGGAGGGAGGGAGGTAGGGAGGAGGGTAGGGAGAGAGAGAGAGAGAGAGAGAGAGAGATATTGCATTACAAACTTTGGAGAGTTGTGTAGTTATTGGAAGACATCACTGGAGTAAAGAATGCTTGACATTGTGCGCTGACTACTGCGTTTGTGTGTGTGTTTGTCTGTGTGTGTGTGTTTGTGTGTTTGTGTGTATGTATGTGTGTGTGTAGGCTGGGTATCATTTGAAAAATTACGATACCAGTACCAATACCCTTAAAGTGATACCGATACCAATTGAAGCATTCAGTTGTGTAAAATGCATCAATCCTCCACATTCAAATAATTTTTACAAGAATACATTTTGAAAGTGTTTAAAAGAGTATCAAACTGCATTTATTACAATATAACTACTGACAGTGACTACACATTTTTTAGTCATCCGTGACCTTGCAGCTAATGTGAACGGGTGTCAAGGCTGCTGCTGGGGTGGTACATCAGCAGTAGCAGTTGTGGTGCTAGTAGGCCTAGGGGGGTCTTA
Organism: Borostomias antarcticus; assembly: GCF_949987555.1. Lineage (NCBI taxonomy): Eukaryota > Metazoa > Chordata > Actinopteri > Stomiiformes > Stomiidae > Borostomias > Borostomias antarcticus. The sequence continues at coordinate 8,814,586 of NC_140258.1, forward strand.
ACATTAAGCGTAACATTAGTTAATAACGTTAGCCTAAACACATTTCGCTGCTACAGAAGTTAAAACTACCACTAAGTAACCAATGCACTAAGCAATGCATTACAGTAGGGTTGCTAATGCTAGCTAGCTAGGTAATGGGGGAAATCTGTGTTTTTATGGATTTATTTTTACCATACGCCATAGGCGTGTAGTATAACCATACCTTTGAGCGTTTTGGTGGCATTACCTCAGCGTGCTAAACTGTGTCAACAACTCGCAGTTGCAGTCGATTTCACCAGACGGATTGTAGCTGTCTTCCGTAATGGGCCAATCACGCGTTGCATTAAATTGAAGAACGCTTGCGGTGATTGGACCATATTACAATGTCTTTTTTTCCTAGATCTCAATACAAAAAGAATCGAATGAAGTGTTGGTTTGACTGAAGACGTTTCGATGCTACTTGGTATCAGTTTGTTTCGATCCAGTACTACGAGGTATCGAGTACCGATACCCAGCCCTATGTGTGTGTGTGTGTGTGTGTGTATTTGTATGTGTTCGTGCGTGTGTTTGTGTGTGTGTGTGTGTGTGTATGTGTGTGTGTGCGTGCGTGCGTACATGTGTGTGTGTGTGTGCGGGAGGGCTGGAATTGGGGGGCTAAATCACCAAATGATTCCCGAGCGCGGCACCGTTGCTCACCGCTCCCCCAGGGGATGGGTCAAATGCGGAGAACTAATTTCACCACCGCAGGTCGGGTGTGTGACAATCATTGGCACTTTAACTTTAACTTTGACTTTAAGGGCAGTGGGGCTGGTTGATTGATGCTGGGGGGCATTGGCACAGTTAATCCGGTGGGCTCAGGCTTCCATTCCCCTCTGGTGTCTGTGACAGGTGTGTGTGTGTGTGTGTGTGTGTGTGTGTGTGTGTGTGTCTGTGTCTGTGTGTGTTTGCGATAGTAGAGAGAGGCAAGACCCACACACTCACCTCACACATAAATCACACACTAGGGCTAATTGATTTGGGCCAGTTTTTTTATGCTCCACCTTGACCAAAGGCCTGAGAGCATAGCCTTTTTGGGAAGGGTGTTTTGTCGGGTTCACTCGCAAAAGCTTCCCAAAGCCCGCCTTGAACTCTTCAAAAGGCCCCAAATCGAAGTGACTGATTCATAGCCTGGCAGACACACAGCCCCCCCCCCCCCACCCGCTTACCCCTCTGTGGAAGTTGATCCATCTGTTTTCCAGTGTAGTCATGAACACCTGGAGAAGGTCTAGAGAGGGTTAATGTAGACTGTCAGTCTGCCTGCCTTCGACCAATCCTCCGTGTGGCTACTGGTGCCATGTTCCATATCTCTCCCTCTCCCTCTCTCTCTCTCTCTCTCTCTCCCTCTCTCTCTCTCTCTCCCCCCCCATCTGTCTTTCTCACTTTCTCTTTCAAATTTTGCTCTACTTCTGTCTCACCCCCCCCCCCCACACACACCCACACTCCCAGTCTCTGTCTCTCGGAGTCCATTTGGAAGCAATCGGGTTCTGGCAGGCTATGAAAGGTCTTCCTGGCCCATCCCTGGTGCTTTCCAGCACCTTCTTTCCCTCTTCCCCTCAGTCTATCTATCTTTCTGTGCACCCCCCACCCCCGACTATCTCTCTAACGAGCTGAGACCTGCCCAAGGTCGTCTGTGTGATGTGGCTTAGTGATAAAGCCAGGCTAGCTAGAGGATTCCCAGGCCTGCTTCTGTCTGTCTCTCCGGACCTGGCCAGAGAAGAGTTGGATTTCACAAACACCAGACACTCTCACTTTGTCTGGGACAAGGCCACGGGGCTCAGAGACTGGGGATAGTGTGTGTGTGTGTGTGTGTGTGTGTGAGAGAGAGAGAGAGTGTGTGAGAGAGAGAGAGAGAGAGAGAGAGAGAGAGAGAGAGAGAGAGCGAGCACCGGAGAGAAATAGAGATTTCACTGGCTCTCTGGAAAGTGAGAGAACGCCTTTTTTTGAAATCTGAAGAAGTGGACACAACTTGACATGATTAAATATGGAAAATGCCAGACGTAGGAGGTTTGAATATTTATGTGCTTAGTCTGTTTGAGTGTGTGTGTGTGTGTGCACCACCATCAATCCCTTCTCTTTATCACAGCGGAAAAAACCCCTGCACAACACACACACACACACACACACACACACACACACACACTCAATAAATGCTAACCCTAATACGCTCAGTCTCTGAATGTTCTTTCCCAGCGTGGTCAAGATAAACACACACATCGTCCCCGAACAGAGTTCACATACCCGGCTCGGCCTGCGGCCATGAGGCTTTTTTTCCGTGGTGGAAGTCTCTAGTGACATACTCATCAAAACAGCAGTGAAATATTACAGTGGCCCGGGCTATTAAAACTGTTATTACCATGGGTGAATGGGTCTCAACAGGACCTGACTGGCACTCTAATGACAGGGTTGAGGAGGCAGGGGAAGACGGGCATGGGGGGGGGGGGGGGGGGGATAGCATCCACCCACCAGACACCCCTGTCTGAGACAGCTAAGTCTCCATCCTACACCCCCTCCTCCGACTCCCTTAACACGGAGACGGAGTAGTATACACACACACACACACACACACACACACACATATTGAATATGTACATGTACCAGACACCCACATGCGCACGCTTGCGCGCATGCACACATGTGCACAGACACACACACACACACACACCCTGACCACACACATGTACCACACACACACACACACACCCTGACCACACTCATGCGTACATGTACCACACACACACACACACACACACACACACACACACACACACACACACACACACACACACACACACACACACACACACACATGCTCAGGGCCCTGACCTAAGTGACCGCGCTGAGGTTCCGTTCGAGACGAGTCGGGCCTCCGGGCTCTGCGGTCGTCTTATTATCCCAAACACAGTTCTGTGGAGCGCTCCGTCGCCGGGGCAGAAAACCATCCGTCCCCATCCACAGACCGGAGGGAGAGAGAGACCCCTGCCCCTTTTTCCACCCCCTCCCTCACATAAACATCTAGAGAAGGTCTGAACCAACAAACAAGAAGTCTGACCTGTGAAATACGAGTCCAAAAACAAAGGTCTCCCTTCACCCGGCACCCCCCCCCCCCTCGCCCCACTTGCCCCTAAACCCCCTCTGCCCCCCCCCCTCGCCCTCTCGCCCTCTCGCCCCTAAACCCCCTGCGCCCTCTCTCCGCCCGCTCCCCCACCCCAATGTTCACTATTAATCACCCCCACGCAGGGGGTGGGGGCTCTGGGGTAGGGTGAGTTGTGGGCCCCTGGACTCTCAACACTGAAGGGGTCGTGTGTGTGTGTGTGTGTGTGCGTGTGCGTGCGTGCGTGTGTGTGTGTGTGCGTGCCTCCTAGAGGTTCTGGCCGCGGTTGTTTATTTGGCTCTGGTAATGGCAGCTGTCACGGCCGATCGCCACGGCCCGGCTCTGATTGACTCCAGGTGACGCTGTGGCCATTGTCCAGCCTCTGGAGCTGACCCCCGACCTCTGCCCCCCGACCCATGGCCTAACCCTCGGCCCTAATGACAGAGAGAGAGAGGGAGCGAGGAGGAGGAGAGAAAGAGGGTCAGAGTCAGTGCTGGGAGAGAGAGAGGCGACATGGGGATTAACATGGGACTGGCTATGTTTGTTTGTGTGGAAACAGATACCCCCCGCCCCCCCAACCACACACACCCCAAAACCCTGACCTGACACACACACACACACACACACACACACACACACACATGCACGCACCCGCCTCAAGGACTTGTGGCTGGATTGAATAATGAATCTACGGTTACTGCTTAGGACAATAAACAGAGGTAATAAAAAGAGGGTTATACAGTCATTACACATGGGATCTGTACTGAGCTATAAGCTATCATCAAAACCCTCACTGAGGATCATGAATAGATGCATTATGAATGTGAGGACAGCTCTGACCTATACTGTCCCTCAGGCTGGAGCAAGCAGTTATAAATTGTGTCGCTACAATTGAGGATTTCTCCTCCTCATAGCAGATTTCTCTCTCTATTCCTCTATCTCTTTCTCGCTCCGTCCATCTCTCTCTCTCCCTCCGTCTTGCTGTCTCTCTCGTTCCCCCTCTCCCTCCATCTATCCCTCTGTCCCTCCCTCTCTCATTCTCTCTCTCCATCTCACATTCTCTCTCTCTCTTTCTCTCTCTGTCCCTCCACTCATCCCTCTCTGTAAAAGGTGACAGAGGGACATACTGTTCTATTTCCGTTGGCGAGCATTCCTCCTGTGTGTTGGAGAGCCGGACCACCACCAGGACTCATAAAGGCCCGTCTGGCCCAGGCCGGTACCCCGAGTCATCCTGACCACGGTGTTCCCGGGAGTGTGTGCCCCCCCGCCCCCCACTGGAGTCGTGGGCCCGCCGTTCCCAGAGCGGGTCTTATAAGTGAACGGAAAAGCCGGTATACTTAGCCACAGGCGACACTGCGTGACGCTCGACGGGTCGACGGTCACCGCGTGGACACCGGCTGAACCCCCCCGCCCCACCGCGCCCCTCTGAGGGCCGAACCCCCCCGCCCCACCTCGCCCCTCTGAGGGCTGTGTAAATATGCAGGGCGGCGAGGAGGAGGGGGTATAAATATATAAACATCGCTCCCCGAGCCAACCTACCCCCCCCCCCCCCAACCCCCCCCTCTCAAAATACCCCGGCGTGCTTAAATATAGCAGGTCGGTGGGGCACGTTGGCTGGGTGATTAGAGCCATGTTAAACCCCCCGTCATAAACGACACCACGGCCGCGTCCCCATTCCTAAACCTGCCGCATGCCGACGCTTAACCCGCCCCCCCGGTCCTGAGCTCCGGGCTATATATACGTGTGGCCTGGCCAGGTGGTTGCTGGGGACACGCGTGGCCCGCTGCGCACTCCCAGGGCCGATGACAGCGACGGCAGAGCAGACGGCAGCTGCCAGACCCCGGGTCAACGCATCGCCGCCCGCCCAGACGGCTTCGCCCCGTACCGGCGAGGCTTCGATCGCCACCCCTGCGCCTGACGGTTCTCTACCGTGTGCTCCTTCGAGAGCAGAGCTCGAGTCTCTCTCTCTCGCTCTCTCGCAGAAAACTCCGGGCCCCCGCGCGAGGCTGCGTTACAGAGGGGGCCCCCGCGCTCACTACCCTCCCACACGCGGGACAACTCCGGTCCCCCACCAGACGGCTCACCCCCGGCTTGACTACGAGCGCCTCAGACCAAAGCCTAGCCCCCATAAACACGGTGAAAAGGCCCAGTATCCTGGCGCCCCACCCCTCCCCGCTCTGCCTCCCTGTTCTGCATGACTGCCGGGTTCTAGACATGGGCCCTGTGTCTGCAGGCTCCCCGGCCCCTGTACCCTTATATAAACCTCTGTGACTGCATGGGGGACAGAGCAGTCACACACACATACGCACACGCGCACATACACACACACACACGCACGCACACACGCATGGACAAACACAACTCGCACGAATGCATGGAAGTGCACGCACACGCACACACAAAGAAAGAGAGAGGAAGAGAGAGAGAGGAAGAGGGGGGCAATAAGGCAGGAGAGAGGCTATGGGGGGGTTAAGGGGCAGCAGAGCTCGGATATGAATCTCTCCCAAGCACGGAGACCTCTGACCCTATCCCAGAAGCCCCTGGGGCAGCCCTGTTATTGCCTCTGTCCTCCTCTCTCCCTAACTCTCCCTGACCTGCTCTGTTCCCCATCTGCACCCGGCCTATTTCATCCCTCCATTCCCGGCAGGGACATAAGCCCGTCTTTTCTCCTTCAGACGCTCTGTCGTCCCCTCGTCCTCCGGATCACAGAGACGTTTGGACACAGAGGCGTCGATTCTTCCCCCGGGGATGACGGCACCCT
>NC_140258.1:8825455-8832955 GCF_949987555.1 Borostomias antarcticus
TGTCCCTCATCCTCCTCTCCACCACAGCCTCCAGACTGTCCAGTTGTTGCCCCATGACAGAGCTGGCCTTCCTCACCAGCTTGTTCAGTTTGTTTGACCTGGCGTTGCCTTCCCAGCAAGCAAAGAACAGTGTGCTGGCTACAACAGACTGGAAGAACATCCACAGCAGCCTGCTACACACATCAAAGGAACCTCCTAAACCTCCTCTGTACTTTCCCATAGAGGACCTCAGTGTTGTCCGTCCAGTCTAGTTTGTTGTTCAGATGCACTCCCAGGAACGTGTCCACTAGTCCACCATCTCAATTTCCTCCCCATGGATGGTAATAGGGGTTGGGGGTGTCTTGTTCCTTCTGAAGTCCATTACCAGCTCCTTGGTCTTGCTGATGTTGAGTTGGAATCGGTTCTCCTCAGACCATTCAGCAAATATCACTCCCTCTCCCTCTCTCACTCACGCTTTCTCACTCTCTCTCACTCTCTCTCTATCACACGCACACACGCACACACACACACACACACACACACACACACACACACACACACACACACACACACACACACACACAAACATTCTCCTATAGACCCTCCATCTTTGTCTTTAACCAAAGGCTCAGCGACGGCCATAATCGATGTTAAGCTTTCATTCCTGTAGACACAACTCTCTCCCCCTGGCCTCTCTCAACTGGTCTCTCCATGGGAAAGCTGAGGCCTGCTAGTAGGCCCCACCAAACCTGGCAACCGCCGTGACTAACCGCAATGACATAACATTGATCTAAACATTCCAAACAACGCTGAAACAACTTTATTGGCTATTAGCGAATAAATCGTCGTTGTACTCCCCCCACCCATTTCAGTTCAGACTGACTGCTTGTTGATCAAACTCCCAGCAGCTCGGCAGTTAGTGGCTGTCGGGAATGGAAGCGAGCAGCGGTGCAGCTATGCGCTGGTTAGTACTGAACAGAGAGGGGGATATTGGGTATCCTGGGTTATTTGCGGTGTGGTGGGCAGAGTGCCCCCCCCCCCCCACCCTGGTTCAGCCCCTTTCTAGCGGAGACAGGATTGGGTTGGGGGAGGGGGGGGGGGGGTTATATTATGGGATATTAAAGTGTAATGACGGGGTCTGGGAGCGGCAAGCCATGGGAACGCGGTCCCGCTACGTCTCACTGAGGCCCCGGGCGGTGGACCGAAGCCCCCGGGAGCCAGAACCGGGTCAGGCCCCGCCACAGAGAGCTTATTACTGGGGAGAAGAGGGAGGGGGGAGTCAGAGGGGGGAGCCAAGCCCCAGAAACCACTTCACTAGCCCCCCCTCCCCCCCTTTGGTCCCCTTCCTCAGGCCCGACCGCCAACCCCTGCCCCCTGGAAGGCCCGGAGACACGGAGCCTCCAGAACACCACAGAGAGAGAGAGAGAGAGAGAGAGAGAGATAGAGAGAGAGAGAGAGAGAGAAAAGACGATGAGAGAGAGAGAGAGAGATGGGGGTTGTTGCTATGTCAACGGAGCATTCAAACAATAGTGAGGGATGATGATGAGGCGCACAGGAAACCACACCGCCATGACAACGGATGGGTGGGGAGGGATAGCGTACCGCACCGCTCATCCAGGAGGTCCGGAGAGAACGGAGGAATGGAGAGAGGGGTCACACATGCCACGCCAACAACTAGGGTAGGGAGGGAGGGAGAGAGGGAGGGAGAGAGGGAGGGAGAGAGGGAGGGAGACATTGGAAATTACACAGAGTTGATCTCCTGTGTCACTGCATTCCTCTGATTCAACCGAGCAGTCAGCATATTACCGACCGACCAAGTAATGACAGCTTCCCACTGTGTGTGTGTTGGTGTGTGCACGTGTGTGCGTGAGTGACAGAGGGAGCGTACAGTTTGTATAGGTATGCGAGTGAGAGGGAGGATATAACGCTTACAGCGTGAGAGCTTGAGTAGCCGCGTGCTAGCGCCGCGTCTGTTACCGATGTCCCGTGCGCGCGAGCTCGGCGAACACAGATGGCCACGCCCCCTCGAACGCCCCCTCAAAGGAACGCATCTGTAAAATGTTCCTGGGATCTATTTCAGCCGGGGCCCTGAAGCAAGTACTCATGACCTCATGCTCCATAACATGAGCGTCGAGCGAGACTCCTCTTCTTCCCTTGCTCCCTCCAGTCCGTCGCTCCCTCCCTCTCTCCCGGCGGGACGGCAGAGCCCGGGGCGACGCCCCTCGTCGAGTGACGAGCCCCTTTGCCGCCGCCGCCGCCTCGCTCCTTCGGCGCCGCAAACGATATCTGCCGTAATTAAGCGAGCGTAGCCCGACCCAAGTCCCCCGAAAGACCCGGTCCTCTCTTTGCGCTCGGGTTAAAGAGATCACACTGTGCTCCTCGCTGAAAACCTTCTGTCAGCTACTCGTCAAACCTGCCTTTCCCAGGCCTTCCCGACCGCCGTCCGTCGCCTGACCGAATGTATGTCAATAAAGTTTTATATTCATTTATTTCAACCCGCTATTTGTTCTCCCCGTGTCATTGTGCGTTCTCTGCCCCGTTGTTTGCGTGGCTGTACGGGAAAGTCGCATGCATGCCCCTTCTTTTTCCTTTTCTCTCAGACGTCTTTCTTCCCCGGCGAATCACCGTTCACGTGCATATGAGATGTATAATCATGTACATTCACTCTTAAATGCGGGCCGAGACAATAGCTTGAGCCTGACTAATCCTTAAATCTTGTCAACGTTCTCTGAAGGGAAGGTAACCCCCCCATCTCTTCTCTCTGTGAGGCCTGTGGCCTTGAAAAGAAGTCCGCATTTCCACATGAAGTGAGGTGGCCAGCATCTCCCCTGGCTAGTTTACTTTCTCTGACTGTGAGAAAACTCGCCACTGAACGGCGATGATGAATATTCATGTGTGTGTGTGTGTGTGTGTGTGTGTGTATGTGAGAAAGAGAGAAACCTTTGCCTGTCAGTCAAAGAGAGTTGGGCCAGAGAGAGACAGAAAGAGAGAGAGAGGGAGAGAGAGAGAGGGAGAGAGAGAGAGAGAGAGAAGAGAGAGAGAGAGAGAAGGGAGAGAGAGAGAGAGAGAGAGAGAGAGAGAAGGGAGAGAGAGAGAGACTCCGCAGGGCACCACTCACATAAGCATAAATCTACCCCACAATTGAATTCAAATGTAAATTCAGTACCGAGCTCAGAATAGAGAGGACCGTCTTAATTTAGCCGGCCCCCCAACTGGTGTGTGCGCGCCACGACCTCCTTGGCTCGCGCTTGCGTGCGACTGCGCGTGCGCGTTCGAAACCGAAGAAACGCATGCAATAGAAGGAACGCTGCAAAATAAAAGCATAATTCCACACGCGGTTGCGTGTGCGCCGAGGGCGACACCAGAACAGTGCGTCCGTCCTCCGCTAACGAAAAAAGTTAGTTCAGTTTCCTGGAGACCTTCCCGGCGTGTGTATGTGTGCCTGTGATAGTGAGTGTGTGTGCCCCCCCCCCCCCAGCGTGCACGGCCCTGTGCTCACCCCCCCCCCCCGCCCGCGCGGTGCACCCCTCCCACCCTGGTCATGGGCCGTATACCCAAACCTCCACCGATTAGCCGTCAAAGGCAGTTGCCGGGGCAGCGTCGCTGGGGCAGAAGCGGTTGCCGGGGGCAGCGCGGGGGAGGCGGGGTGAGGGGGGCGGGGGCTGGTTACCGGGGGCAGCGGTGGTTGCCGTGGGGAGCGCTGTGTGTTAAAGCCATTAGGGGGCCTTACCATATGAAAGGCTGAGTGGGCGTGGGGAGCTGAAGATGGTCCCCGGGAGGATGGTCCCCACTGTCAGCAAGCGGACCCCGCCACAAAGGGCCCATTCACCAGCCCCCCCCTCCCTCCGGCACTATTCACAACCACAGCACAGCCAGGGGAGAAGGGGGGGCCCTCTCCTCCGCATAGGAATGATGTGGACAAGGGGAGAGAGGGGGGGAGAGAGAGAGAGAGAGAGAGAGAGAGAGAGAGAGAGAGAGAGAGAGAGAGAGAGATGACATAAAGAATAAACTCTGACCCCGATCGGCCAGTGACCCAGTGTGCTCTCCAGTGTGTTGGACTCCAAGGGCCAGACTATCCACAGCCAGCCAGAGAGCCAGCCCCAGAGAGAGGCTTGTTTTGAGCTCCCTGTCGCTCCCCATCCTGTCCAGGAGTGGAGCTTTTATTTCCCCTCATTAGCCGAGAGGGACTGTTTACTATGTGGAAATTAAAAAAGCACACAGACGTCTAAAAATAAACCGACTTCGCTCCACTCCAAACAGCCAGGAAAGGAAATATGTTTGTGTGCCCACAGTTTGAGTGTGTGTGTGTGTTTGTGTGTGCGTGTGACAGTGTGTGTGTGTGTGTGTGTGTGTGTGTGTGTATGTGTATGTGTGTGTGTGTGTGTGTGTGTGTGTGTGTGTGTGTGCGTATGTGTGTGTGTGTGTGTGTGTGTGTGTGTGTGTGTGTGCCTGTGAGGCCCTACAGCCAGTTTAGCCACAGGTATGGCAGAGGAGAGGCTGCAGTCAAAGTGATCCTGTGTTTCCTGTCCTTTCAGGAATAATGACAGGGATTTACTGCACTTTTATTATAATGGCTCCAATTAGTAGTAGACCAGACCAGGAGAGACCAGACTGCCCGCCTGTCTCTCTGCCTGCCTGCCTACCTGCCCGCCTGTCTCTCTGCCTGCCTGCCTGCCTGCCTACCTGCCTGCCTGCCTGCCTGCCTGCCTACCTGTCTGTCTGTCTCTCTGCCTGCCTGCCTGCCTACCTGCCTGCCTGTCTCTCTGCCTACCTGCCTGTCTGTCTGCCTGCCTGTCTGTCTCTCTGCCTACCTTCCTGTCTGTCTGTCTGTCTGTCTGTCTGTCTGTCTGTCTGTCTGTCTGTCTGTCTGTCTGTCTGTCTCTGTCTGTCTGTCTGTCTGTCTGTCTGTCTGTCTGTCTGTCTGTCTACTTACCTGTTTGTCTACCTGCCTGTCTATGTGTCTGTCTGTATGTCTGTCTGTCTATCTGTCTGCCTGCCTGCCTGCCTGCCTGCCTGTCTGTCTGTCTGTCTGTCTGTCTGTCTGTCTGTCTGTCTGTCTACTTACCTGTCTGTCTGTCTGTCTGTCTACTTGTCTATTTGTCTGTTTGTCTGTTTGTCTGTCTGTCTCTCTTTCTGCCGGTTTGTTTTTATGTCTGTTTGCCTGATTCCCTCCCTGTCTCTCTTTTGGTCGGTCTGTCTGTCTGTCTGTCTGTCTGTCTGTCTGTCTGTCTGTCTGTCTGTCTGTCTGTCTGTGTGCACACCTGGACCTGGGTAGACAGATTATCTGTGGAGCAGAACCAGGCTGGTTCCTGTAGAGTGTGTGGATCTGATTACTGGGTCAACGTGGTCCGAGGCTGTTTGGTCCTGGGGGAAGGGAAAATCTGTATGAGTCAGAGTTATTGTATTAGGGGGCGGGTGTGAGTGTGGTAGTGAGAGGATGTGTGTGGGAGGACATAGCCTAGCGTGCGTGTCGGCATGTTATATGTGGGGAGGCGAGGGGTGTGTCCGCGGGAAGTTCTATGATTGGCTGATGTGAGTATTTTCATAGTGAAAGGAACATCAGAATCAGTATGGAGAAACATGCAAGCTGAGACCGTTCTGTAAACACACAGTACCAATTCACTAATTGTTTCCCTGTTGTATAACTGTAAGCCAAACATTCAGGAAGCCGATGAACAATTGATTTTATGGGTCTTTCTGTCTTTCAGTAGTTTGGCTCATATTGTATATGCACACACACACACACACACACACACACACACACACACACACACACCTACACACACACACACACACACACACACACACACACACAGAGAGTATCAGACAATAACGTGTTGGCACTGAACAGGGACAGACTGTCTACAAACAGCCTCAGTCCAGTACTGCTGGCTTTAACCAACCAAAAGACAGACTGCACTGGGACCCCATCTACACACACACACACACACACACACACACACACACACACACACACACACACACACACACACACACACACACACACACACACAGGCCAGCCACGGTGATTAGTCACAGGGTCCCATTCTCTCCGTTTTTATCAATTAACACCGAACATGGGAAAAGGAAGCAGAAAAAATGGAGGGGATTAAAAGACAGACTGACAGCGGCACATGGTCCCCGACCTCTTCTCTCTCTCTCTCTCTCTCTCTCTCTCTCTCTCTCTCTCTCTTTCCTCCTCCACTTCTATCATTCCTGTCTGGCTGGATGGCTTCTGTTCCTCCACCGTTGCGTTGTTGGAGGAAAAGAAACGCTCCCCCCAAAAACACAAGCGTCCTGCTGCTGTTTCAAACACACAGACACAGAGAACCAGACGCTACAGTGCGTCTATATACACAGCCCAACACACGCACACACACACACACACACACACACACACACACACACACACAGAGAACCAGACGCTACAGTGCGTCTATATTCACAGCCCAACACACACACACACACACACACACACACACACACACACACACACACACACACACACACACACAGAGAACCAGACGCTACAGTGCGTCTATATACACAGCCCAACACACACACACACACACACACACACACACACACACACACACAGAGAGAACCAGACGCTACAGTACATCTATATACACAGCCCAACACACACACACACACACACACACACACACACACACACACACACACACACACAGACACACACACAGAGAACCAGACGCTACAGTACATCTACTGGACTGACAGTTTCAGCTCTTTTAACACAGTTGAGTTACCGTGTCTGTAGGGCAGACAAACCGTTTGAGCGGGTTGATTCTGCCCATACCACTCAGAGAACGAGCCAACAGGTGGCCGCAACTTCCAGCAGACACCCACACCCTGGGAAACAGTGACTGCAGACCTTCTGAGAACCAAACAACGGCCTGGTGTTTACGTTTCAGAACTCCCCTCCTCTGGTTGAGTGGAGCTGTGGTCAGGCCCGGTCTGTGGGAGAGGAATGCAACTGGAGCTTTGCGTGGCCCCTTGAGGTTACCGTGCGGCCATTTTGGAACCGAGAGGCCCCACATGGTGCCAGGTGTCCCCACAGGCCAGCCTATAAGCTCTGGGCACCAGAGCTAATTGGACCCCCAGAGGCCCCCCAATGAATCAATAGCAGGGCAAGCTCAGATCACTGGAGCGAGTGACATCCAATAACTAGGCCAGTGGCCGTGGTAAAGTATCCTGCTTTAAGCCTTAAATCCCTCTCTTCTCCTCTCCTCCCCTCTCTCCTCTCCTCCACTCCCCTCTCCTCTCTTCGCTTCTCTTCCTCTCTTCTCTTCTCTCCCCTCTCCTCTCCTCCCTTCTCTACCTCTCTCCTCTCCTCACCTCTCCTCTCCTCCACTCTTCTCTCTTCTCTACTCTCCCTCTTCTCCTCTCCTCCCCTCTTCTTCTCTCCTCTCCCCTCTTTCCCTCTCCTCTCCTCCCTTCTCTTCCTCTCTCCTCTCCTCTCCTCTCCTCTCCTCTCCTCTCCTCTCCTCTCCTCTCCTC
>NC_140258.1:8852955-8857955 GCF_949987555.1 Borostomias antarcticus
TAATAACTTAAAAGCTCATGAACACACTGAAGTCTGAAGAACAAATTCGCAGCTCAGGAAATTGGACCATCCAAGGACCACGTGAATGCAGCAATAGCTAATAGCTTCATGCTACATACTGTAGCATGTACTGTATGGCTAGTGAATTTTCATTGTTTAAATTTTCAAAATTTGAAAAATGTTCTTTCACTGTGTGCGTAATAGGAAACTACTGACATGTTTTCAGTAGTAAAACATAAAGTAATCGCTGTCTATGATTCTATAATGTGGCAATGACTGGGGGCTGGGGATGGATGGATGGATGAGAGGAGGCTCTATTGAAAGAATAATAGCTCGGAGCAGCGCATTAAAATAAAAGCTGTGAACTTATTCATTTTTGAGACTGCGAACTTAGTTTAACATTTTAAATTGTGAACCATGAACTTGAACTAGTGCATCTGTAAAATGAACTTTGAACTAGGTCATGTAAAGTGTGAACTTGCACAACACTAGTATTGCATCTCCAGACCACTGTTTCAAGTATTGACTAGAATATACTGTATGTGTCCACTGTAGACAGTCCATATAGGATTAAATGTTTAAATGCTCTGACCCAGCCTCTCTGGCTCTCTGTGAGGGTACCCTGGGCGCCATGACGACTGAACTCCTGTTCCCATGAGCCCTAAGTACAGGCCTCAGGAGAAAATGACCACCTTAGAGCCAACCACCCTGCACGGCGACAGCCTACGAGACCTGTGATTGGTGGGTTTGTGAGAGATGTGCCTCCTGATTGGTGGACAGGCTGTAATTTTCAAAGTGGAAGTGGAGGTAAGAGTGAGGGATGAGGGATGAGAGATGGCTGTGCAGGAAAAGCGGGGATAGACATGGAAACTCTGTTAGGAAGATCTCAGATAGTCGTGTTCCTCCTTCCTTGTCGCCCTTTCAATTCTGAATGCCACAATGCACTCTCCATCAAACCCAGTCACTTCCTGGAAGCCACAAAACAACCACAACCTCACTTCCTGTTCGATCCCCATCTGACTTCCTGTGTTCGGTCGATGAACCGCAGCGGTCACGGTCATTCCTCCTGAAAACATTAACAGATGTGTACATGTCAGTGCGTGTGTGTGTGTGTGTGTACGTATATACGTCAGTGTGTGTGTGTGTGTGTGTGTGTGTGTGCGTGCGCGTGTACGTGCTTACGCTTGTACAAATTCCCAATTTGCGCTCAGGTTCAACTGGAGAACATGACTGTGACTCAAAAGGTGAGAAGATCAGGTTGTTCCACAAACTTCGTCCGGGCAGAGAAACGGTTATGGACAACGGAGGGAGCATATGTTCCCCGTGTACAAAGGGAGTGAGGAGGAAGACAACACAGCTCCCACCTGTTCATCAGCACAGGAGATAGATGGACACTCTAACGGGGAGGGCGTGTTTGTGTGTGCTGAGTGAGTGACGGCTGGAGGGTTAAACGGTGAAGGGGCTCCTCTCGGGGAGGAAGCAGAGGTTGGAAAAGAGGAAGCATTTCTTCATTTTTATTGGGGGACAGATAGCATGTAGCGGCTGCCCCAGCTGCGCTGTTGACAGAAGCGCGGATCCTCCCCCGCACCTCTGCCACCCCCACCCCTCCCCTCGCCCCTCCCCACGCCCCTCCTAGATCCCCCACACCTGTCTCCCCGCCACGATCGATGGCAGCTTTCAAGCTTGGGAGAAAGAGAGAAAGAGAGAGAGAGCGAGAGAGAGAGAGATGGAAGGAGGAGGACTGGGGAGTAGGGGGGGAGGGGGGATACAGAGGTACACGACCCAGGGGACTTGGGGGGGCTGTCGGTGGGGCTTTGATCCAAGTTACGCCCCTACATGTAAAGTGCCAGTCCCAGGAGAGGTACCTCACCCCGAACCCCCCACCCCGATGCGGCCTCCTGGCTCGACCCGGCTCTGATCCACGGGGGCAGGTGAACCAGATACGCCTGTAGGGAGGAGAGGGGCTAGTTGTCACGCCCTACATATGTGCCTGTGCAGGGGGAAACGCAATAACATACACACACACACACACACATACTGCAAATACACCCATATGCACACAGACACAAACACACATACAGTACACATGCACTCACACACACACACACACACACACACACACACACAGCTACGCAAAGGTAATTCGGTAACGTTAGCGTGCCTATACCTAATCAGATTTATGAGCGTGCTCAGTTCAGGCAAAGTTGAAACGTTTTCAGGTTGAAACTGAGGAGCTCTGACACACTAACCACTACCCCAGAAGCCCACCGCAACAAAGGAGGAGGCTAGAGAGAGAGAGAGGGAGAGAGAGAGAGGGAGAGAGAGAGAGAGAGAAAGAGAGGGAGAGAGAAGACGGTGGACGGAGGAAAACAGGAGGAGGGAGTCTGTGTTTGCAGGTTTGAGGTTTCTACAGCAGGGGAGCTGAAGTGCATGGTGTATTTAGTACAAAGAAAGAGAGAGACAAACACAAAGTGAGAGGGAGAGAGAGAGTGAAGAAGGGAGAGGGAGAATGATAGAAAAAGAGGGAGAGAGAGTGAAGGGGAGAGAGAGAGAGAGAGAGAGAGAGAGAGAGAGAGAGCAAGGCTCAGAGATTGAAAGGCTGTGGCCGGCAGGAGGACAACAGGAGGAACAGTGCGGCCATTGTCCGTGTGGCCTGGATAACTGTTAAATGAAGGAGCCACGACGTCCAGAGTCCTGGCACTCATACGTACACACACACACACACACACACACACACACACAAACACACACACACACACACACACACACCACGGACTGACTCACCGAATGATTAACACTCCACAAACATGTTTACACAATGCCACGGCCCTACAATAGACTACCCCACACACACACACACACACACCAAAAGCCACCCGGGTCGAAACACTATGACCCTACAATAGACAACCCACACAAACACACATCCCTGTCCCACACACACAAACAGCCACCCACAATACTGCTATGGTCCCACAATAGACTACCCAAACAGTACTGTTCTCCCACAATATAACCAGTCATACAGTCGTGCCTCTTCAATAAACTAGGCTTATAGCTTAAGCATACCATAGCTTCAAACACTACAGTCCAGCCCATAGGAATAGCTCCTTTGATGCAATGACCAAACACATCCTTTTTACACAGAGCACAGAGAAGTAATTATAAGCGACCAGGTTTCTATCTTAGTGACTTTCCCAAGAAAACACGTCCACTCCCATCCTGTAGCTGATTGCAACAGCAGCCTATGTGTTAATAGCTAACGCACACAAATGGACAATACATCTTTCCTGTTGCTAACCATGTTATCTCCTGCCCTATCACTGCTCTTTCTGTATTGCCCACCTCTTCAAACAGCACCGACACACACGCACACCCATTCACCGACCACCAGCTCCGTAGGCCTGCTATTGTCCACAGTTCCTTCACTGTTTGAGGTTCCCCTTGTTCCTGCCTCACTCATTGTACTCCAGATCACACTGACCTGATAACCAACAGTAGGAGAAGTTCACCTCCACAAGAGACGTGTGATCTCAGAGTTCTTGTGTTTGAAGACCTGAAGGGAAAAGATAGGCGTAAGCAACATGGTGACAGCTTGACTAGATTTCCACTTGACTTTTTAGCATGTTGCTTATGACATGTCTATCCAGTTCAATCAGATCTGCCGACGCATGAAATGCGTGGGTCATGGTGGGTCGTTTTCAGACCAGATATACTGTAGGTCCAGCAGAGGAGCTTATTTATGATTGAAGCACCACTTAAGGAGGCCTAGACTACTATAGTATAGTTTCTGATGCAACAGACAGCACACACACACACACACACACACACACACACACACACACACACACACCCTCACTCCATAATGTCTTCCACAGCTGTCCTTCCTGTCCAGTGAGTACAGGCTACATGATGAAGAGGGGAAGAGGGGGGAGGTCGAGAGGGGGGGGTCACCGCTGGAGCCCAGATTCCTTCATACTGGCCACTGGCCGGCTCCCTGCATGTCCACACACACGCCCGGAGCCGTGCTGGGAGTACCATACATGAACATGCCCTGTGTGTGAGGTGTGGGGAGCGTAAGGGATCTTGTATGGTGAGGTTGGAAAAACACACACACTAACGCGCACACACACGCACAAACACATGGTGCAACTGTTGCTTTTCTCCCGCCAAAAGGCAGAGACACATGTCGAGTCATTTCAGTTGGCGAGGCATCAGATGGTTTGCTGCCTGCCACTGGCTCAGTGTTATCAGTGTGTGTGTGTGTGTGTGTGTTTGGCCGACCACTGTCCTCACACACACCGACAGAAGGCAACCGGTGTGGGCAGGTGTCTGTCTGCTGACATTGACACAGGTGTGTTGATCTCACACACACAAACACACACACACACACGCACACACACACACACACACACACACACACACACACCCCTCACCCCACCTGTCTGGGAAAACACAAGAATAGAATGGCAGGAGTTCTCTTAGATGTGTACTTTTCCCAGAATACATAGAGAGTAGAAGAAAACAGTTGAGGGAGTTCCCCGTCCAGTTTGAACAGAACGGCGCACGGAGAACACAAGAGGGTCAAGAATCAAAAATCCCCTACCGTTCCACCTTCCTAGCGATCTAGGCTCTAGGCCCTGCCCCCCGCTCAGTACGCTGCTCTCGCTGCCAACCTCACTGGTTTCACTCTGACTGTATACAGAGATAATATTGCACTAATATGACTGTATCACAAGTCGCTGTGGATGAAAGCCGAAAGCTTCTGGAAAGCTCCAGATGGAACACATTGACTGTCGGTTCCCTCCAGTGAGGTCTAAAGCTTTGGCCTGTACACTTCATCCCCAATACCCCCCCCCCCGCCCCCCCCAAAAAAAAAACTTTAATTAAGATTTCCTGGGGTCCCTTCAAACGCTCATAGTACCTCCAGTTGCCAGGGCCTTCTTTTTGAGACTGAGGGATGGGATGGGATCTATTTGAGAGCGGGTAAGAGGAGAATG
>NC_140258.1:8862955-8885455 GCF_949987555.1 Borostomias antarcticus
GAGAGAGAGAGAGAGAGAGAGAGAGAGAGAAGGTCTGGGAGAAGCTCTCTTCTCCTCTCTTGCTCCCTGGCTCCGGGCCAAGAACATTCTGTACCATAGAGCTTGTCCGTAAGGAAATGGCGTATACATTTCTACACACACCCCATATAGCCCGGACCTGCCTGCCTGTCTCTACACATACCACATACAGTACAAGACAAACACAGCCTAAACACAACCAGCTGTGCACTGCACTACTACAGGCCTTCAGCCCCTCGCTCTGCTTTCCATCCCAGCGTGCCAGTTCGCCAGATCCCTACACACACACACACACACACCAGCGCCCCACCCTGTCCCGGTGGATGGACCAGGTTAGCGGAGGGGGGCTGGGAGTGGGGTCACTGTCAGCACCATGGTCTAGGGCGCGGGGGGTGGGGGGCTGTGATGGATGGAGAGCACACACCCTGCTAATGAAACAGGCCCAGCGCCCCCTCTCTCTGCCTGGCTGGCAAGCTTTTGGGTAGCAGCAGGTCTCCACTGAACACCCCCTCCGTCTTTGTCTACGACATGAGCTGAGGCATGGCGCAACGTAGCTCTCAATACCTCCTCTGAGTACAGTGTGTGTGTGTGTGTGTGTGGATATGGAGAACCCGTTACTTTTATGGGGGCAGAATTATTACAATCATTTTTCTCACCATATAGGTAAAGTTTATTTGCTGTGTTGGACAGCCTCCTGGCCCCAGCTTTAGTCCAGGCTAGTAAAATCCTGGGTTTACAGTGGGGCTCTGTTGTTGCTAGGCTGGCTGTCAGACTCCGAGACCTTTTCGCTGACCCAAGCGGCGAGGAGCTTTGTCAGAAACACATGGCGAGAGAACCGAGAACCCAGCTTGGACAGAGCAGCGCCATAAACACCCCTTATTAAACCATGCGAATAGTCATTATCCAGAACCAATTTGTCTGTTAAAATGTATTTTCAGTTCCCTGGAGTAGAGATAGTATGTTGGTCTGGTGGGTATCACTGGTAGTTTCTTGGATTTATCTTAGAGGGAAAACTTGAAGGGCCCAGGCGATATATGAGCATACCTGTCACACGTTGATGTTGCTGAGGTAGCAGTATGTGTCTGAGCATCACCTCAATAGCAGCAACAGACAAGGGGTTCTCTGTGAAAAAGAATCACGGGTGCTCTTTGATACCTCACTTAGCGTTCACGTTCTGAGCAGCTGCTTCACACCGCTGTTGACTCAGCCATTAAAGGCTCCAGCGGGTTTGAAATCAAAACCTGGGGAATTATTTGCCTTGGATTGGACAGGCCCTTTTAAGTGTACTCTTGAACTGGGGCTAGTGGCTCTCCCCTGGGCTGGGACACGTCCTGACACAGGTCTGCAGTACCCTATGGAGGGCCTAGTGGGGTGTATATATATACACACACACACACACACGCACACACACACCCGCACACACACACCCGCACACAGAGTGGTGTGTGAGCACGGGCGCCTGAAGCCAGGGAGCATGTCCGTGCAGGGGAGGCCCCGTCAGAGGCCTAGGAGCCAGCAGCGAGGGTGTGTGGAAGAGATATGTGATTAATTGCACTCCCTGAGATAGAACAATAAACATGGCAGGACTCGAGGCGTGCTGATCGCTTCTCTGTCATGTCTTTTTTTCGGAAAGCCTTGATTTCAACACCCCCCCCCCAATCTTGACGTTGGTGAGTTAGTTTTTCTTGCCCCTTCAGCATGGTTGTTATTTCAACCTGAAGGCTGTTACGGTAGACTCATTCCGTCATTTGGTTTCGCAACAGATCAATATAGCTATGTGTGCTACACACACACACACACACACACACACACACGGACACACACAAACACGCACGCACGCACTGATTGCTACAGACTATTACATCTAGTAGAACTTGCGGGGAGCCGCTCTCTCTTCTCACAGATGGCATAAAGACGTTTTGGCAGATCGTTGGAACGATGTTTAAAGTCCTTCCAGATGGACTGTTGACGTTCCTTGAAAAGACCTCCTTGTTTTATGGAATCAAACTGCAGTCAGCTCTAGTTAGGCCTCTAGCTGATGAAGGAGTGGGCAGAGAGAACAGGAAAAGTGGGTCAGGAATGGTCGGGTTCTGATCCCAGGGCCGACGTTGGGCCAACGAGAACCCCCCGATCCGTCCTCGACTCAGTCTCAACGACCTGCATCAGCCGATCCAGCCGTGCAGTGGCTCGCTTTTCCATTCTCAAATAAAAGTATGAGAATATAAGCACTGTAAAACCCTAGTACTCCCACCAGGCAGCCGGTTCTCACACTGCAGGTTACAGTCTAAGAAAAGGTGTGCTCGCAACAGCCTGTAAACAAAGAGGCCGTGTAAACACTGCTAGCATACTGTATACGCTCCACTGAACTTCAGTCCCTGACTGGGAGTGGCCCAGGATGAAGCAAAAACACCAGCTCTCCTTTCACTGAAAATCTTATCGCCCATCCGGTCCAACCACCTCCTCCTCGCCTCTCCTTCTCCCCCTCTTCTCCTCCTGGCTCTCCTCCATGTTCTCCTATCTTGACAGAGTGATGGGTCCTAGCCGGTTCTCTGAGGGGGCTGGGTCGATGATAAATGGTGTATTTACCGTTATATGAGCACAGAGTGCAGGGTAAACACAGCCAGCTCTTGGCGCTCCTGATAGGGCCCCACGGGGCCCCATTAGTCAGGGCCGGTTTAAACAGTCCGGCCAGCCCGGGACCTGGGACCTGTGTCACACTGGGGAGGTGGCTGATCCACACTGGGAGATACAAGCAGAGGAATGTGTTTAATCTCACCGTGTATCCCTGGGAGTACGGCCAGATCCTTCTTACACACGTGCACACACACACACTTACACCGAAAAACACACATACACGCACACACACACACACACACACACACACACACACACACACACACACACACACACACACACACACACAGAAATATGCAATGTATGCAATGCAATGTAACTTGTATTCTTATGTGAAAACACTGTTCATTTGCAATGTCATCTGGATGCACATACTATTCCCAGAGATAGGCCTACATCTAAAGACAACAGTGTGTCCTCAGAGATGGGTGCAGAGGTAACAGTGCCAGGGATATCGACGGTTACATATTGTAAACCTAGTTCTATGATTGGAGCGAAGCCCCGGAGGGCTAGCTCCTCTTGGCTTGAGAAACCCTACATTGACTGAAGAAAAAAAAACATACACGCACCTATGTCCAACTAGGTCCGGTGCACCACTGTATAAGTGGGCTTCGCCTGCACATCTGCTCCAAGACGAAAATTTCAGCAAGCAGACTGTGGGCTCAGCAAAGTCTGTGCCCTGTGGGGCTTCGCTTAACTCATAGAACTTAAGGTTACAATACGTCACCGTAACATAACGTGTCCGAGCTTCTCCCAGCCCCAAAGGAACAGGAGTGGACCGCCACTCACCTCACTAAACCTGCTCTAGATCATCATGTCTAAAGGCTGACTCCTGCTGGCAGCTGTGTGCCCAGCACAGACGACGCCACAGAGACCGATGACATGGACACCAGCCCCAGGAAGAGGGTGACCCGCAGTCTCAGCCCTGCAAACCTGACGGGGCCCGATGGGGCCCGACGGGACCCAACACCATAGACAGATTAGGGCCGGGTTCAGGCCGAATATTTAATGTATGGCTAGGGTTCGGGCTCGGCACACGTAATTTAGCGTTCCCTGAGCTGAGCGTGTGAGTGTTGTCGAGATGGACAAGCTTTATTTTGAAAACATACAGTTGCAACAGGACTTTCCAATGGAACACAAGGAACAGTGTTTCACCCAAGGAGAAGTAAGTGTGTTTGTTCTTGCTATGGCCGGATATGACGTTTCTAAGATCTGATTGGCTAACTCATCATTACACGTCATCTTAATGGCAGAGGTAATCAACAATGGTGAATAGTCAGAGAAAAGGCGGTAAATAGAAAATTGTGTAGGAACAGACAATGTAACAATGGGAGGTCACACTAGGCTAGACAACAAGGGTGTGTCCCCACTGGAGTTGTCATCCTGTTATAAATGAGAAAACCATGGCAGGGGTCTTTTGAATGTCAAAAGGTAGAGAACGGCAAACAGGAGGTAGAGGGAGACTGTAAAACACACAAGGCTGAGAACGAAATGCCAGGCCAATAATCTCTGAAAAGCCTAAATTTATATGACAGTCTCACACCTCCCGTCTTCTTTGGACCGAGGAAGTAGCGGGAATAATATCCCTTGTTCCTCTGTTACAGCGGGACCACTGTCCTTTCGAGAAAAGCTCCGCTATCTCTGCTGACAGAGCTGCGGCTTGATCAGGACATGGTATCACTGTATCCACAATGCCCCTGAAAGGCGGGGGAGAACAGTGAAACTGAATGGAATAGCTTCCGTCAGAATGTGTTGTTGCCAGCTGTCCAGGACGCACTTCTCCTGCCAGACTGTGAAGCAGTCCGAGGGAGGCCACGCCGGAGACCTTGGCATCAGATAAAGGAATCTGCCATATCTGCCGGAAAGTACTTCATTCATAAATAGAAAAACCGCGTAGCGGCTAAATGCCTCTGCCCAACAATGCAAGTTGCAGTTAACCTAACTGACCCTAACCCTAACTTACTGCTAACCTAACCCTAATGCTAGCTAGCTAACTCTAACTATAATACAGTGACCTTGAACTTTGACCTTTGAACCCCACGATCTAAGCAGTTCATCCTTGAGTGCCAGTGAACATTTCTACCAAAGGGGAAGAAATTCCGTAAATGCGTTCCCGAGATATTGCATTAACAAATATCGGACGGACGGATGGACAACCCGAAATCATAATACCTCCAGCCAGGCTATCGCCTGGCGGAGGCATAAAAAGAGGAAGTGAGTCAGCTGTGTCCACATTACAGACAACATGACACCCATTTGCCGATTCAGACAAAATGTCAGTGTCCTGTAACACAGGGAATTTGCATATCCAACCGAAACCAGAGAGGCACTTGTTGCCGCTGGTACAGGTGATACACAACGAGACCCAGACAAAACATGGCCATAGACATTATGCAGAATGGCTGCGTGTGAGCTAGCCAGCACTTGCGTGTTGTCAGATTGAGTGAGAACGCCGTCATTCACAACAGTTGTTGGGAACCTTGTCATCTCATTTGCATATCCAGCTGGGGCTGCCACGGCATTCGCTGCCGCTGGTCTCAGCGATACACAAGATCCAGACAATGCATTATTATGGATACTGTGCAGAGTGGCTACGCGTGAGCTGGTCGACTCATGCACTTTGTGAGATAGCATGAGAACGCCATCATACATAACAGGCCTACCATTTAAAGAGGGCTGAATGTCATTCTTAAAAACATCCGAGGAGTGGAGCCTCGCTTGCTCATTTGCATAGCTAGACAAGACTACCGACACATCTCTTACAGTATCTCACTCATCTCACTCTGTCCCCGGTGAAAAGAGGGAATGTTTTATCTGCCATAGAAGCATAAAAACATGCCGCAGGACTCAATAACCCAGAGATTACACTATTTGCTCATCAAGCGTGCAGCCGATCTACCTGTCAAACCAACAGGGAAGGGTATTGCCGCACGATTCGAGTTAATGACCGCCGCCGGATGGGAGAGAGCCATCTTGAATGTGTCCTCCTTTGTGGCCTATTATTTCTAGCCTACCTGTCACAGGGTCTCGCATTGTCCGATGCATAGGTGAGCTGTTGATATTTGGTGGCCATGGCTTTGTCATAGAAATGTTGGCTTTTCAGAGATTATTGGTCTGGCTGTTGTCCTCAGCTTTGTCCTTTTGTTTTACAGTCTCCCTCTACCTCCTGTATGCACTTCTTCATCTTTTCACATGCAAGGCCCCTGCCTGTGCTAAATTCATTTACAGTATAACAGGATGACATCTCCAAGGGGCCGACACACCCAGACTTTCTGGCTAACCTAGTGTGACCTCACATTGTTCCATTGTCTGTGCAGAAACCTATTTGCTATTTACCTCCTTTTCTCCCCCTATTCTCCGCCATTGTTGATGATGTCCGCCATTAAAATTACGTGCAATGATGAGTTAGCCAATCAGACTTTAGAAACGTAATATCCGGCTGATGTTGAGCGTTATGGTAATTGTACTCTTATGTCTTATGAGTTCAAGTATTACAACTAAAGAGCTAACAACGTAACAACATAACTAAAGAGCAAAACTTTGCTCCAGCGTCTGAGGATTCATTGATGCGTCATCAGTGCTCGCTATCTGTTGCGCTTTGTTCACACACAGTGGGAAGAGAATATAGTGTCTTTACCTTTTATTGTGTTTTATCTTCCATCTTACAGTATTTTCCTGCTTTTTGTTGGTCTACTTCTATGTGAAGTACTCTCTGTTGTAAAGCACATTGAGCTGCATTCATTTGTATGAAAGTTGCTATACAAATAATGTTTTTATTATTATTATTATTATTATTAATTTATTAATAGCTCAAATATATCTCAGAAGGCCTGGTCGGTTCCCCTCTGGTTATATATATATATATATATATATATATATATATATATATATATATATATATATATATAATATACTGTAGATCTTTCACAGAGGTATTGCTTGATATCAATTTATCATCGCGATATAGAAAAAGTGAAATGTTTAAAATCCTGAAAATATTAGCTTAACAGTAATGTTATCTTACAAGCCTCTCTCTCACACACACATCTACAAGCCAGCTTAAGCTTTATCAGTTTATTTTCATCCTGATCCACACCAAGATACCGCTATTACTGCAGACTTTTATTATCATTTCACACACGAGCAATTTGGATCTCCATTAGAAATAACAGTGCAGCTCGCTGCTCCGAGTTCTCTTCCCCACATTGTTTATCAGACAAATAATATTTGCACTGAGCACTATCATTGTGGATAGAAGCCCACATCTCCATTGAGCTTTAAACATAACAAACCAGCAAATCACAGACAGACTCCCAGACGCACACGTAGAGACACATGCGGTATGCATGCAGTCGAACAACACATACACACGCACACACGAGCACACACACACACACACACACACACACACACACACACACACACACACACACGCACACACACACACACACACACACACAAACACACACACACACACAATGAGTCAGATGGGTAGCTTTTGTATAAAGCAGCTGGAGTATAAACAGGAAGCGTCTACGGGATCTGTCCTCAGCTTTCCAAGTTTTGGCATCAAGCCCCTAACAATGCACGCACGCACGCACACACACACACACACACCACTATTTTTCACCATGTCTGCCCATACCTGCCTTGTGTGTGTATGTGTGCGTGTGTGTGTGTGTGAGTGTGAGGACGAGCAGCAGCTACAAACAAACCTGTGGTCTTGCCCTCAAGAATAGAGCAATTTCCTGGTACACAGCAGGATGGAGCAGAGAACAAGTTTTGACAAGGGGGTAGACCCTGTCTTGTTCCACACTGGGCCTGCCCTCCCTCCCTGTCCCTGCAGGAAATGACCAAGAAGATATGGACACAGACACTGACCCTGCCCTGCCTTCATTCTCTGGAGAATATAGAAGCACACTTGAAATAGTGACTAGCAGACGTCATGATAGTCTTTGAGTTATGTCTAGTAAACTGATAATGACTCAATGTATGACTTTTTATGTGTATCTAGGGGAGACTGTATGTTATTTTTAGTGGATCACACCATCTATTACTTGATATGGCTATACTATATTTTAGAATGGCGTCCCTGGGAATAGTTGAATCTCCACACAGACACAGGCACTCACAGACAAATAGAATTGCATTATCCTTCTCAAATGTTGAAAACCGTAAAACCTTCATTTAGCTGGCGCTTGCCCAAATGTTCTCAGTGTCTGAGAATCTCTCCCCGACATTCTCTTTAGTGTTTAGTTGGGTCAACATGGGGATTTGTGCTGGAGATCAGCCACACTGTACATGTTTGCACCCATACATGAGTCATTAATGAACAGGCCCTCTCCACAACCTCTAACAGACCCCTAATCTCGCACAGATTACACCGGGTATGTTCTTTGAACATTTCATTTGAAGTGCAGAGAACTTATTTCACTACAGCACATTTAAAATATTTTTAAAGATTATTTGACCACGGACATGATTTAAGTATTCTCTTTATCTGTTGAAAAAGTGTTTTTCTCGGGCGAGAGACAAAGAGCTCCTGTGTGTGTAAAGACTCTAGGATTATGATTAACCCTTTGATTTCTTAGAGCATATTAGAGAGAGGGAGAAGGAGAGCAAACAGGAGAGATACAACATTCCCTTCACTGACTTGCAGAGGTAGAAACAGAGGGCATGGTTTTGTGTGACGAATGGTGAGCAGTGGTGTGTGCGTGCGTGTGTGCGTGTGTGATACTGTTTCAGCAACATGACACCGGTTTCTGATGTGTTATCTTTGTTTTTTCATCAAGTTTCTACAAGACATTGTGCGTGTTTGTATGTGTGGGAGCGTACATAACTCCCGGTGTACACTCGCACATGTGTCCGTCTCTGCTCGCACAAACATCAAACAACCCCTGGAACTTTGAAACCTGACTACCCGACATCTTGTGCAAGGCTGTGTTGCGTGCCAACGGCCATGTATATGGCTTACTGTATGCTACATCTAACTGTAACCAAACATCCCAACCACGGCCGTTCGTCTCGGGGGGGCTCAGACATTGCCGTGGCTGTCGATGCTTCGCTTTCCAGCGGGGGCCAGGGTGATCGGAGTTCCTATCACTGGTTTTATTGCGGGGCTCTGGTTATGAGAGGCGGAGCAGGTCTGATTTACAAGCATGTATTGGGAGTTCTCCGCTGGGGCACCAGAGGATCCGGAGCAGCGGTGATGGCTGCTGCTGTGATGGATTCCGGGCCTCATAAACGTACAGATTTGTATGATTCTTTTATTGGCTGTCCTTTGAACTGGTGGGTTCTTGTAATAAACTCTGAATTCCACTGCAATTTCCTGTCTGTCCGGAGCCGGAGGAAAGCATCCAGAGAACCGCTTTATGATTGGGAGACGTTATCGAAGGCACACGCACACACGCACACACACACACACACACAGACTGGGGGTGGAGGGAGGATATTGTGCCTAACTTTTGTACTAGACCTTAAGAAACACAGGATAAGGTTATGAGTGTGGCAAGCATCCAGAAGAACTCAAACAAACCGCATGCTGCTCATACCAACCTCACAGAAGAGAAAAGAGGGAAAAAATAAACCATACATAACATATTCCTATTCTCTACTACACAGTACATGATAACATTGTTCTGATGCATATCTGTTACAGCTGCATACACACTACACGTTCTACCAAGACAAACAAAGCCCAGAAGCCTATCCAGGGATCCTCTTCATCACAGGCTGAATAATGATTAATCGGGACAATCTTTCAGGCCGTTTCTCAGCTCTCCTCTCTCTATCTCATTAGTAGTGGTTCTGGGAGAGTGGAAGAGCCCGGTGTTGTTGACTATAGGGAGTGTTCCAGCTCCATCATCAAGTCAGTATCCAACAAGAGCCAACAGGTGAGTGACTGAGTGGCTGACTGACTAACTGACTTGCTGGCTGGCTGGCTGGCTGGTTGGCTTGCAGACAGGGACATTCCTGCACAGTTGAGGGGGCTGAGATAACTCTCTATCTCTCTGTCTTTGAATTCAATTCAAAAGGCTTTACTGGGATGGGAAACATATGTTTACATTGCCAAAGTGGAAAATTAAAATATAAATAACAACAGAAAACAAAAGTAACAATAAGTACACACTACACTTTTTTTCAGTTTCATTTTTTAAAGACAGAGGCATTAATATGTTTACTATATTACTTATGTACAGTGTTCAACAATGTGCAAATAGGCTTTGAAGTGTGAAGTAAGGAGAAGTAAAAGGACAGATAAATATTAGTTGCATTTATCTCTCTCTAGGTCATCCTTGGACGAGCCTTCTATCGGCGCTTCCAGTCATCCCGATCCTCCATGCATCTGGCTAGCTTGCCGGTACTTTCTGCGCCTGCACATTTCTTGAGTACGTCCATGTATGTCAGTGTGGGATGCCCTCGTGATCGATGCCCATGTGTTCCAGCTCCAGTTTACTGGCTGGAAGCTCCTAGTGTCTCTGGCAGTGACCAGCCTCATTCTCCTGACTGCTATTTTCTTACTGATTGCCCTTTTTTATTGCAAAAGGTCACAAATCTTGTTGCTATGATTGCACATATGCGGTATTTCACCTAACTGATATGGGAGTTCGTTGATATTCTGTTTTCAAATTATTTGTTGGTCTGTGTGACTTACTTGTGGGAGATATACTGTATGTTTCTAATGTGTTTCTATAGTTGGGAGGTTGTTTAAAATCACACCCAGGCAGTGAGGTAAGTGGTGCAGGTTTATCTCTACTGCCATCTGCATGTGACGGTATTGGTGACTCCTGATTGGTCTAAATCTCATGCTACGAACAGACACACACGCACACGGGTGGATGGACGGACGTACACACATACGTATAGAAGCGACTGCACCGCTTAAAAAGTGCAGCTCAGTTTCTGTACCACTCTATGCAGTGGACGCATCGCCTGTCTTCTCTGGAGAACCAGGTCGGTCTACGGCGGCCTCTCTCTATAGCAAGAGAGAACTGAGGGAACTTCTATCTAGATTCACCCCTCTGTAGGTGAAGGCTTTGGAAGGTGTTAGAGTCGCTTTCTTTTAGGTGACTGTAGAATTGAAATGCTCTCTTCTGGATTTTGATAATTGTTGGGTTCATGATCCTGGTCTGCATGCATTTGGTGTTTACATTGAACACTGAGGATAGTTTAGCAAAATTCTGCATGCGCAGTCTCAATTGGTGTTTGTCTCATTTAGTAAAATATTGGTTGTTATAATAAGTGGACCTCACACCACACAAAAGAGTTGTGTTTTAGAGTCAAGTATTTTTATCCATGAAATGATTAATCGGGATGTCAAATTTGATGTTCCTTTGGATTACGTCTTTCCCTCTCTCTCCCTCTCTCTCTCTCTGACTCTCTCTGAATCTCCTCTTAATCTCTCTCTCCTTCCCTCTCCTTCTCTTTCAGCTCACAGATAAAGCAAGTCGGAGAGAGAGATGGATTGAAGAGTGACGAGGAAGAGCTGGTCATTAGCGGTGTTATGACTGTAACAAGTCCTGCCAAGTCTTCCTGACGTGGTTCTTTTGCACAGAGGGCGAAGAGAACCAGAGAATGAGCTAATGGCACTGGTCTCTGAGCAGCAGCGGGAACAAATGTATCCGCTTAGCTGTCTTATCCTTCTCTACCTCCCTTTCTCTTCCTATCATTCAGACTCTCTAGCTCTCTTTCTCTTTCTTTCTCTCTCTCTCTCTCCATGTGTCCCCCTTCTATTTCTCTTTCTCTCTCCATCACCCCCCCAACCCTTCCATCCTAAGCCTAGCCCTATGATAAACAGGCCTGATCCGGGGCCCTGCAGAGTGAGTGTGGAGTGTTTGAAGGCTGGCCCTTCCATCCCGGCCTGTGTTTACACGGACTGTTCCCCGCTGCTGATGTTTCATGTCACCGGGGCTTTTCTCCCCACAGACCGGCTTTACATAAGCACTCTCACACACAGCCTCACAAAGGGGAGTGAGTGTGTGTGAGTCTGTGTGTGTGTGTGTGTGTTTGTCTGAGAGAGAGAGGGAGAGAGGTGTGAGGGAACGTGTGGTTGTGAGTGTGTGTGCGCTTGTGCGAGGGTGGGTGTCTGTGTGTGTGCGTGTGCGAGGGTGGGTGTCTGTGTGTGTGCGCGTGCGAGGGTGGGTGTCTGTGTGTGTACGTGTGTGTTTGTGTGGGTGTGTGTGTGTGCATGAGGGCTAGTTGCTGATTACATCTTTGTTAGGGGTGTGAGGAAAACCAGGCATTCCAACATCTTGGCACACTAGGTTTGCCGTTCAGCAGGGTTCTGAAAAACCACAGCATTCCCTTTCTCCAAACACTGAGTGCAAACAGGCCCTGTGTGTGTGTGTGTTTGTGTGTGTGTGTGTGTGTGTGTGTGTGTGTGTGTGTGTGCGTGTGCGCGTCTGTGCGCATGTGAAGCATGTTTGAACAGTGGGTTTGTGTGGTGTCTGAGTAATGTGTAAGTAAGGTGTATGATCTGTGTGTGTGAGTGTACTTGTGTGCACAATGTCTGTGTGGGGTGTTAAAAGTGCACCGCACTTGTAATCTGAGTGCTCCAAAATCCCTCGTCGGAAAGGGGCTTTAGCGCTCCTGAAAAAGACAAATGACCTGAATAACGTAAGTACTGTATATGTCATTAAATTAATTGAGTGGCCTATCATTCATGAGGCCTGAACGGAAAAATATGTTATGGAAAAAAGTCAGTCATGCTGGATAAGGCTTCCTGTTGCAAAAATAAACTGTCCTATTCACTTTAGGAACATTAGTCAGAGTTTCTCTAAGGGACTGTTCGTTATTTAGAATGAAGGGTCAATGGGGAGGATTTTAGAAAAGGTGGGACCCTCTCTCTGACAAAAATATATTTTTCCTTGACCCTCCCCAAGTAATTGAAAAAAAAGATTGACCCTCCCTACCAAATAGTAAATAACAGTATAATATTCCAAACGGATAATTCCGTCGCATTGTTTCTAATGATCAGTTTGCGTTCCAGCCGTACCATTATCACACATCACAGCAAATTCTGAATAGCCAGATGTTAGTCTAACGTCAATGAATACACTTGATGGCAGCCCTGCCAATAATCAACTTTTGTGTATTATTGCTGCAGTGAAAGCATTACCTTAAATGTGCAGGTAGCTGTTTTTACTCTCTTCATTGTGTGACGCCATGTCTGTTTGCATCCTTCCCGTTGCTAAATCTATCCCATCATCACCAGCAAAGTTCCACTGATCCACCAGGTACTGTACTCTCTCTGGATAGGCCAAGCACAAATATCAACTGATAGGGCAGCCAACAGCTGTTACAGTTTGCATATAAATGAGAGAAATAACAGTGGAGACAGGGAGCCGTTGACAAACTCTATAGTTGCTGAATTCCAAAGAAGCAAAAAAAAAAGCGTTAACATTTTATTTCAAATTCATATGTCCCCCCCCAACTGAAATTTAAAAACAGTAACCCTCCCTCGGACAAATATTAAAAAGCATGCCCCCTGTTTTCCTCCAGTGTACCCGTCCCATCAATTTTGAACAGTCCCTAAGGGAGACTGCAAGTGTTCGATAAATCAGTAAGAGCAGCAGCTAAAGATGTTTCCACTCTGGGGCCGAGAGATACAATACATGTGCACACGCACGCATGCACACACACACACAACCCCCCCCCCACCTAAGGTCTAAAGGGCCGTATCCACCCCCTGCGACTGCTGCTGACTTCACAAAGAATTTATTAGTGGGGCCACATCTGTAAGCCATTTCAGCTGTTGTTGTTGGGATGAACTGGGCCGAGTGAGCAGGACAGGACTGGACGCCCGTCTGAGTCCGCCCCCCCCCCCTTCAGTCACACAGGCCAGGAAGGACGCCCATCCTCCCTATTTCCCACTTTGAGGGACTTCAGGGTGGACACGGCGTTAAACCCTCTCAAGTTCATTAACATGTTCAAAGTGTTCCAAGGTCTCCCTCGCCACTCCGAAAGAAGACAATGGGACGTTTTCTCAAGGATTATCACTCAAATGTATTAAAACCCCTGAAACGGACCTCAGTTGTCCCATTGACTTCCATGTTAATGACCCATATGCATTTGAATACACCACTGTGTTGAGCTGGATGTGTCGTGCGGATATTTGCATGTTTCATTAATCTTGTGGTGCAGGTCTTTGGGTGGGCTGTCCTTGAGCGTGACTGTGTTTCTGAAGTTTCCTGTGTTCATAGAGGGATTTGATTCACGTGGATGTGTTGCAATGAGATAGTCCATGAAACCAACCCCAGTTGGAATAACACTTTTTAAAGGGCTATCGAGAACTCAAAGAATGAGATCCAAGGTTTAGGTGTATGAATGTGTGGGCTGTGGCCTCTGTGGATGAAATGTGTGTGCGCACTGTGGATCTACAGTATGGTAAACCTATCACACACACACACACACACACACTTTGCTTGCCTGAGGATTACACTGCTTAGAGCACAACTATTTTTTTCTCCTCTCTTTATCTTCCCCACACACAGAGTGCCTCTGGTGACAAATGAGAAAGCTGTGTGTGTGTGTGTGTGTGTGTGTGTGTGTGTGTGTGTGTGTGTGTGTGTGTGTGTGTGTGTGTGTGTGTGTCTGTGTGTGTGTGTATTTGTGTGTGTATGTGTGTCTACACTACCCTCAATGCCCAGGATTAGGAAGGCTAAACCAGGTAAGTAGGGAATAGTAGATGAAGCTTTATCATGAGGCTGGTCTCCATGGCATCTCCCTGAGGGGAGCAGAGGTGAGTCACCCAAACAGACCGAGAGAGAGAGAGAGAGAGAGAGAGAGAGAGAGAGAGAAAGAGAGAGAGAGAGAGAGAGAGACCGCCAATGAGACTTCCCATCCTTGCTCTTCCTCTGGTGAACCAGTGCTGTAGTAGCAGTCAACCTAGCAAAGCGCTTTGCCTCTCCTCTGCAGGAAACCACTGTCAAAACAAGATTCACCACGGACCGGAACGACAACGTTTGACACATCTTCCCTTCAGCTGTTATCACGTAGCCAGCGTTCCCACCATCACTGCCCCAGCACCAAGCCTCACAGTCCACAGGCCATGGAGGTCAATACCAGTCTGTTTGTCAATGAGCCAGTTTGAGAAAGAGATGACTCATGTTGTGACTCACATAGACTATTTTTATATTTTTGGTCCCAATTCTAGTTCAGTCTATTGAATTTAATGTAAATTCTATATATATATATTTTTACTGTATTGTTTATCACATAGCTAAAGAGGATAATGTTAGTATTGGGAAAAATAAAAGGTTCACACAGGCAGAGATAACGTGCATCAAGAACGTCACTTGGCAGAATTGACACTTGTGAATGGAATGTTTAATAATAATATAATATTAATGTGGCTAAAAAGCAGTTAGCTAACATTACAACGATTATTCCTGTTGCTGATGCGTTTGGTTCAACCTCGGTTTCTCGGGCAGGAACGGAGACAAACTTGCAGCAAAACAGCTACAGCAATTATCGTAACGTTAGCTAACTGCATCATGATGGTCAGCGATGAGAGACGGAACTCCCGCCCGGCTGGTAACCCTCTATCACGGCAAGGGAGGGTGCATCAGTCGTCTGTGATCCTTGACAGTAGGCTACCAGCCTACGTTATGCCTGAATACAATTCAACGGCTAATTCCCAATAAAAAATCCTTCCAGTGCACAAGCAACTCTCCCAAAGATAATAATGAGAAGTATAAACTGGCAAGTGGAAAAGTTGAAGTATAGATGTATTTGGCTGAGATATCATCGGACGCAAAACTAGCAATACCGATCGGTTGCTGTGTCAAACTCAGCTGCTTAAACAGGTGAGGCACAATTAATTCTCTGATGACCTCGCCGTTTTGGGCTTATAATAGCCTGAGATCAGTACTTTCCCACTCCAATAGCTTAGCTTCAGTTAAGATAGCATTAATTCATAAACAATGGTTATAGAGTGCGTTTTTGTAATAGCATACCTACGGCTACTAGCCAATCAGAATCAAGTATCCAAACTCTCTGTTGCAGAAATATACAATGAGTGCAGTGTGTGTTCCGTTGTGTTATGTGCTACATAGGTCGAGTGCAAGTGTTGCAAAGGGTGGGCGTCATGAGGGGACACAAGCCTTGAGCGTTGATGATGGCTGTGGGGAAGAAACTGTTTTTGTGGTGCGTGGACCCAGTCCCGATGGACTGCAATCTTCTACCAGAGAGGAGTGGTTCCAAGAGCAGGTAACGTTCTCCTGGCATTCTCCAAACCCAGACTCGTCCCTCAGACTGCCAGTTAGAGAGGCGTGATTTATCACTCCACAGAACGCGTTTTCACTGCTCCAGAGTCCAGTGGCGGCGTGCTGTACACCACTCTATCCGATGCTTGGCATTGCGCTTGGTGATGTAAGGCTTGCATGCAGCTGCTTGGCCATGGAAACCCATGTCATTAAGCTCCTGGCGCACAGTTTTTGTGCTGATGCTAACGCCAGAGAAGTTTTGGAACTGCAGTTATTGAGTCAGCAGAGCGTTGGCGATTTTTATGCACTATGCGCCTCAGCACCCAGTGACCTGAATTCAATGATTAAGAGGTGTGTCCCAATATTTTGTCTGTATAGTGTAGCTTTCTGAGTCTTTCACAGAATAGGGGTTTGCTACTCTGCTGGGTCTGGCTGGCCCATCTCTCTTTTTAGGATCCGCATTCCTGTAGGAAAGGCCGATTTCCTGAAGGAAAAGTGCAAGGCTTCACCAGACTCGAGGGTTCCAAAAGTACTTTCCAAGGCCTCAACATAGCAATCAGGGCTAGCTTCTGGGCTATTCAGCCATACAGCCTGAATTA
This sequence comes from Borostomias antarcticus, assembly GCF_949987555.1. Taxonomy (NCBI): domain Eukaryota; kingdom Metazoa; phylum Chordata; class Actinopteri; order Stomiiformes; family Stomiidae; genus Borostomias; species Borostomias antarcticus. Next base: position 8,879,412 of record NC_140258.1, read on the forward strand.
TTTCCAGTATTTTAGACTCTCAACTATTCTCTTCCGTTTCTGTCAGAGCAGTTGCACTCTTTAGTCATCAGGTGGGCTTGTTCAACCCAGTGATCAAGTCTTTCACCACTTGCAGGTGTGGAAAGGCTACCAGAGAACACCTGCAGGTGTCAAAATGCATTATTTTCGTTGGTAGGTCTCTTTTCCTAACAGGTCTCCAACTGTTCGGATGATAGACTCAGGTTTCCCCTGTGGAACATCCCTAGACAGCAGGGCATGAACTGCCGTTTTCCCTTCTTCTGTCATTAGTTTGTGGACCTTGGCTAAGAAATCATCAGCAGGACTCACTGATTCAGTAAAGATGAAGATTTTCCATTCTCCTTTCAGTGGCTGCAAGTACGGGGGAATGCAGAGACTACTTCTTGACAAAAGCTACTTACAATAATTGCATTTAACGTAGGAAACATCAGTGTGCTACGACTTGCCAGAACTCAATGCATCACCTTTCTAAAACAAGTGACTAAGAGTATAATCTAGTGCTGAAGGCAAAGTGGGCAAGCTCTAGGGGCCTTGGAGTGATGGGGCAACTGGTTGCCCCGAGGTAGCAGAGCATAGTGGTCGGGAGGGGGTGTAGGGTTTGACCATCGCCTGGAGGTAGGAGGGGGTTGTTCCTTTCATTGCCCTGTAGGCTAGTACCAGAGTTTTAAACTGGATGCGAGTGGCTACAGGGAGACAATGTAGAGAACGGAGAAGGGAAGATGTGTGGAAGCACTTGGGGTGGTTGAACACCAGGAGAGCAGCAGCTTTCTGGACAAGTTCCAGGGGTTTAATGGCTGACACTGGGGCCTCAGCAAGGAGGGAGTTGCAATAGTCCAGGTGGGAGATGACAAGGGCTGGATGAGCACCTGCGTCGTTTCTTCAGTGAGGAAAGGGCGAATCCTCCTGATGTTGTAGAGTTGTTTGGGTCTAGGACTGCCTCACTGCACCAGCTAGAGGAATCTTTGAGAAGATCACCGCATTCATGACTATTAAAAGTGCTTCTTCTATCCTTCATTCTTCTATGCAGTCAAATGAAGGCATGACCTTCAGTCATCCAGTTTATCTGTCCTGTCCTCCGTGCACTGCACCTTTAAGAAGTCTCCAGACCCGGAGGTGACACTGATGTCTTCGCCAGGAGCCCGACTATGAGGGGACAGGGGGCAGCAAAGAGAGAGCGAAGGAGAGAGCAAAGGAGAATGGAGAGATTATAGAGTGAGAACAGAGAGAGAGAAAGGAGATGAAAAGAGCAGAGAGAGTAAGAGGAAGAGAGAGGGAGAGAGAGCAGAGGAAAAGAGCAACTGTTCTTCTATAGGCAGTTCTATAGCAGTCCAGGGACCCTGACTCAACAGGATAATCAGGTGTATTTGCTTGGCCAGAGGATAGACGCACACAGGCAGAGCACTGGGGCATGCTATAGTGAACAAGGCACCAGGGTGAACCCTACATTACAGTGCTACACTATGGAATCAGGACATAACCCACAGTTCAGTGAACTGCCAGTGCTCAGTAGGCCTCAGGGCATGACCCTGGCAGGGGGCTCAATCAAACCTAAAACCTAATCAAACAAACCCACGGCCATTTCCAGTGATGGTCTCTAGCCCAGATTGTATGGCTAGAGATTAAAGGTAGAAAGGTGGAGGATTAGTACCCTGTGTGTGTGTGTGTGTGGGTGTGTGCGTGTGTGTGTGTGTGTGTGTGTGTGTGTGTGTGTGTGTGTGTGTGTGTGTGTGTGTGTCTAAGACGCCACAATGGGCAGGTCTCTAACGGGACAGCTCAGTTTGTTTGTACAGCCACCCAGGGACCCAGATTCAGATCAAATCACAGAGGATGTGGTTCCACTTCTAATTCTAGACAAACACATTTCTGAGTGTTATGTGAGGATATGTATGAGCAAGGGAAGATGGAGGGAGAGTTAGTAGAAGAGTGTTTGTGTGTGTGTGTGTGTGTGTGTGTGTGTACGTATGTGTGCGGGTTTGTGTGAAAGAGAGAGAGTGTGTGTGTGTGTGTTTGTGTGTGTGTGTGTGTGTGTGTGTCAAGAATCCAGTCAGACTTCGGTGTTCAATCTTATCGGCGGCACACTGTACCTTTTCACTTCAATGCTATCCTTCCCTTCCCCCCCTCCTCTCCAGCAGAGCAGTCACGACTCGAGGCCATCCAGCCCCAGGTTGGGTCTGCTGCTGTCATGGCTGTAATTGAGTAAAAAGGTAGGCAAACACAGAGGTCGAAAGTTAAAGGCAAATATTGACCCACTGACTTGAGACGGTGCGACAGAGAAGCTGGCCAGAGCTTTGGAGAGCAGAGTGAGATGTTATTCATGGAAAACATAAAAAAAATACTGCTTGCTCATGGCCCAACTGTGAAAACTGTGAATCCTGGATACTTTTTCTCTCTCCCGTCAGTCCGTCTTCTCGTATGGGGAACTCAACTTAATAACTCTTTCACATTACTCTGTTCTTTTCTCCATCTTCGGTTACCGTTTTATCTTCTGCATCAGAAAGGAAAAGAAAAACTAATGAAAAGGCACAATCTTCTGGTTTTGGACAAAAGGAAGCTATTTCATTTCAATGGCAATAGCTGCAATATCTACAACTGCCTCTCCAATGAGTAGTTATCTTACCACGTCTGCAGTTTCAATAGAACCGCCGTAGTGATAAGGCCAGAGTGACGGCCATTTTGGGTCGACGGGGAAACATAATGGAGGCCTACGATTGGCCGTTGACCAGGAAGCTGTGGGTTGGTGGAGGTATCAGTGACCCCTGCTCCAGTCATCTGGAGGAAACTTAAAACCTTCAAGGTTTCTTCACAGACAGGAGAGGCCAGGAGATTTCCTCCTAATAGTCCTCCTGGCTAGCGTGATCTCTGACGTATCCCTTTCTTCCTCTCTGTGGAATTAAGGTCCATAAACAAAGGCCATGGGTGTGTGTGTGTTTGTGTGGCATGGATACACACTAAGTTTGTGTTTCTGTAAGTCTATGGGTGCATGAGATACAGTATGTGTAAGCCGACAGCCACCGAAAGCAGGAGGCCCCTTTCCTCCTCAGTGACTGTGTGTGTGTGTGTGTGTGTGTGTGTGTGTGTGTGTGGAGCCCAGGAGGCTGAGTGTGCCCCTCCTGTAATGAACGGTTACCTGATCCTCCTGTCATTCAGCCCCCTCACTCCTCTGCTTCTGAACCGCAACACGTCAATCACCGCAGAACACACACACACACACACACACACGCATACACACACACATGCACGCACGCACACAAACACACACGCACGCACGCACACACACACACACACACGCACAGGCACACACGCACGCACGCACATACACACACACGCACGCACACACACACACACACACACACACACACACACACACACACACACACACACACACACACACACACTGTAGATAATGACAAGTGCTGAGATTAACATTAGTAAGTAACATTCAGTCACATACATTCTCTTTCATGCTCACACACACACACTAACACACACTGAAGCCTGCGCCCATGCCATCACACTTTAGTAAAACCATACAAACTAAAATTAGAGTATAGCAGAAAAATGGCTACAAAAATTAGACTATAGCTAAACCTAGACTCCAACACAGTAGATGACATACATGTACTGTATGTAGGGAGGGGATGAGTTGATGTGTGGAGCTCCACGGTCTCCTCCAAGACCAGGGCCTCCATCACACCAGATATTACTGTAGGCCTATAGAAGGTCCAGATACAGTGAGGAACTCAGAGTCTGGATCAGCATAAGTTGATAACAACCCCCCCCCCCCCCCCACCCCCCTGCCCCCGCTGCTCTCATTCCTCCTCAGCAGATCCAGAAGATTCCAGCCAGTTCCTTTGACCGCAGAGAGACCTAGAAGATCTGTCAATCCCCCCGGGCTCTGCTCCACCTAACAGGGAGGAACTCTCCAACCCCCACCCCCCCCACAATCCACCTACCCCAACCCCACTGCTCCCATCTCTCCACACTCATCACTGTCAGTCTCTCTGACAAGCCCTATTAGCTGTAATCCCCTTCCCTGGCACTGGCCCCGCAGGCCATTCCCTCCACTCACGCAGCCGGCCAAGAGACAGAGCTCAGCCAGGGAAGTACCAGCACAACCACACCACTTTTCCTCAGGTTGTGTGAAGATTGAACTTGAGGATGGAGAAATCTGTGCCAAGAGTTAGATTCTGATGTGTGAAACACCAATACCTCCCCTTTTTCCTGTCTGTCTGTCTCTCTCTCTCCCTCTCTCTCTCTCTCTCTCTCTCTCTCTCTCTTTAAGTGCACCACTTAGAGCTCTAGCACCGCTATGGGTACATTTGCTGAGTTGATGTCCATATCAAACAAAAACTTTACTGGCAAGGGCAAAAAAAAAAAACACCGGTACTCAAACAATTAAATGTGCTGATCAGATCAGACACAGCTCTCTTTGTCTGAACGAAGGAACAAGGGTAAAATGACTTGAGCGGAAAACATGTTTCATCAACAAAACTTGAACTCCGATCAGATATATTTTGGCTGTATAAGAAATAGAGGGAGAGGTGAAAAATGTGTAGTTTTGGAGAGAGAGAGAGAGAGAGAGAGAGAGAGAGAGAGAGAGCAGAGAACGGACAGAAAGCAGCCAGGTTTCAACAAGTCAAACCCATTAAGCTGTAACACAACAGAGGAGAGGTCAGAAGTCACTTATTCATCTCCCCCATAGGATGAATCTGTAATGATTTAGTACAGAGGGGAGCTAAGACATACAGTCTCTGTAGCTACAAAGCTCAGCTTGCTAAGCTACAGCAGGGCACATACAGTAGAGAGCCAGTCTTAGCCTATACCAGACCATCCATCCAATGGAAACACAAAAACTGGGCCCATCATGAAGGCCCCGGTGGTGAGAGATAGATGGGCAGCCCCAAACATGACAGTTGCTGTATCAACAGGTCCCAGCAAGGTCACTAGGGAGAGCACTGGGCTTCACAGGCCCCGGTCGCCACAACAAACAGCCTCAACCACTCAGGGGAGGCCCCCACACTGAAAGGTATTCTGGGAAAACTGTTGACACGTGTCAAGCATGTAGTTTGTGCTGCGTCAACATGGGGTGGCTCTGTGCTGGACAGACACTGACATGCCTGAGAACTGTGCAAAAAAAGAACGAAAAAAAAGCTATGTTTTTTAATTCATTTAAAGGGGTATCATGGCTAGGTTTTTATAAGCTATTTGCACACGAGTCCATTGAAGAAACACGATGGAAGTATTAAATATGTCCATTCTTTAGTTGACTAACTTTAGGGTCACTTAAAGTCCCTTTTAAAGACTATTAGACTATTTCTGGATATTTGTTTAGCTAGCTAGCTAACGTTAGCTAGCTACAGTAGTTTGCTATCATAAGGTGATCTTATGTTTGCTATCATTAAGGTGATGCTATCATAAGGTGATGTTAATCGATAACATTAGCTAGTTAGTTGCTTTCATAAAGATGTTATAGTTGTGCTTTTATCTTAACTTTTTTAACTTAACTTAAAAAATATGAAGTCAGATACTTGATGTTAAGTTATTCCGGGCTCAGACTACAGGATCTTTGGGCCGATTTATCACCGATTCACCCCTCCCGACAATCGGAGGAGAAATCTGGTCTGGAACGTTGGTCGGGGCCGATGATCGGCCCAGATTATCTTGTAATGTGAGGGGTTTACAGATCCAATCTTATACCTCCCGATCGTCTTGCAGACCCATCGGGGCGGCCCCGATAATATCAAACATGTTTGATATTTAAGATTATTATGTCCCGACTTTACAAGTGAGACGGCGAGACCAGTGGTTCGTTGCTCCATCGGGCACGATAAGATCCTGTAGTGTGTGCTGAGCCGTTATTTTCAAATCTTGCTGTGTGTGCTTGTTTGAGATGCGCAAGAAGAATATCTGTTAAGATTCTCCTTATGTGCGTGATGTAACCCGATTTTGAAATTGGTTAGGATTTTAAATATCCTGTAGTGTGAGCCCGGCATTAGCTAGCTTGTGAAAATTCTGTCTTGGTATGG
>NC_140258.1:8892955-8897955 GCF_949987555.1 Borostomias antarcticus
TACGTTGCTTTGTACCTCAGATTCCTGGAGAGCAGGATGGCTTTATGGGCAGTACTGTGATGGCAGTTCCGTAATGGGGTGTCGAGTGAGTTGTGTATGAAGCCATGTCTCTCGAAGCACCTGGGCTGGCTTTCATCATCATCATCATAATTTTCATCATCATCATCATCCTCACCCTCTATTTCCCTCGGCACTCTATCATGCCTCCAGACAGAGAGATCCAGAGAGTTTAGTCTGATTCTCCCTAGAGTTTAGGGAGAGATTATCTCCTGTCTATTCTGAGGCCCCTGAGCGCCCTGCCAATGTCAATGTTTTGCTGAGTACAGTACATGGAACAAGCCAAAGGTCTCACAGGGGGAAGTGCCATCGTTTCCGATCCCAGACAGGTGTGTGTGGGTGGTGTGCGTGTGTGTCTGTGTGTGTGTGACTCATGTCTGCATCAGGTTCAATATTAGATGGAGATGATAAAACAATGTGTCATTGTTTTATCAACTCTGCCTTTTTTTTTCACTCCTCAAGATGGCGCCACGCTAGAAGCAGCCAACTGCAGCAGTTCCTGTGTTTTTCATATTTATGTGTTTTTCATATTTATGTGTGTTTATTTCCTTTTCTTTTTTTCTTTTTTTGTAACTTTTTGGAGCAACCTGAAGCCCCTTTCACACAACCCTGAACTTTTTTAGACATTACTCAGAGGAGTAATGTAAGAACGTAAATGTCCAAATCAGTTGGACCGGACATTAAACGGACTTTACCCTGCTAGCTCCCTAGTACAAAGTTGGTTTCATGTCTGATTGAGCCCATGTGTGAATAGAGTTGGAGCGGAGAGACGAGACATCTCGTCTGATCATTTATAGCAAAAATGCCAAAACAAATATCTTAATCTAAGCGATGGCGCAGCCATCTTAATTCTTTGCGATGTGTGGACGCATGTTTTGCAAGTCGACATATTTACGTAGTCGATGATGTCGATGACATCAACTGTGTCGACTCATTACGTCGACTCATTGCACCGGCCCTAACTACAGTATGGGCAAACAAAAGGCGATACAAACCATATCTGCCCTCCATCATCATGGGCACCAACATGAGATCTTTGGCTAATGAGATAGATGAGTTTACAGCACTAACGAGTCAGTGAGTAGTGGAAGTGTAGCTTTTTGTGTTTCATAGAGACTTGGCTTCACGACATCTCTCCACTAACGTTACTATCGATGGCTTTCATACTGTGTGAGCAGACAGAAACCTGGCGAGCTGGAAGCAGGAGGGAGCCCTGATAGTGTAATCCTGGACATGGAACTGTTAAGGAACAAATCTGTAATCCAGAAATTGAACTGATGGCAGCGGAACAACGTGAGGGAGGTCTGGGTATGGTCATCGCTGGTTACAAACTAACCAACCAGTCGATCTGAAGCCAGCGATGCTCTCCTCATATTCTCTGCAAATTCTCACTCAATAAATCGCCAACGTTCATGATAAAAAATGTCATTTTCATGACATGGTAGATATAGTGTAAAATCTTCCAGAATTATATCTCAAAAACAATTTTTGACAGTATTTTGAATTTTGTCCTCATCTCGTCCCCCTTAAACAATTGCTCTCATAGGGAGAAAAAAAATACAGACATGAACTCCACCAATTAGAGATGTCAGTGTTTTCAACCCCTCCCAAACCCCGCCTAGGATTACATACGGCCAAATTGATTGATTGGCCACTGATTGAGAACAGCCACAGTTAATCTGCAATTAGCAAGACAAGCCAAAAATCCTTTCAAACCCCAGCCAGTTTGTCACACATGGAGCAGATACATACATACATACATACATACATACATACATACATACATACATACATACATACATACATACATACATACATACTAGGGGTGTAACGATACACTAATCTCACGATACGGTACGAAACGATACACGATATTCGGTTGACGATAACAATACGATAGGATACACTAAGGACAGGTGTGAAGCGTTGCAGTAGCGCTGCTGTTCACACCAATAGCGCATTTCTCCACATTTCTACTCCACTAAACTTTGTGAATTTAGAGCTTAACTGTTGTAATATCATGGATAGGCCTAGAGACAAAAGACGTGTTTGTTACCAGCGTTGTGTAGCCAGCGTTTACTGATATACAATAAACATATCACAATATTGTTTTCACCTTGACGATACGTATTGTGATGTTTCTGTATCGCGATATATTGTGGCACAATATATTGTTACACCCCTAATGCATACATACATACATACATACATACATACATACATACATACATACATACATACATAGTAGCAGTTGGGATTTGAATTTGTCACTTTGCATTTTTGGGTTAGGGTTATTTTTGACACTAGTTTGAAGGCTGCCACATGCCTCACGTGTGGTTTAAGTTGTTTGAGAACTTTTTGTAGAACCTAAGAAGTTTTTTTAGAAGGCCAACCAAAGGCCAAAGTGCCAGCTTCTCACTTGGCTGGCAGGGTAGCTCAACAAAAACATGACCTAATGTTGTGAGTTCAAACCCTGGATGATGCAGAATAAACATGCTAATGCCTACTCAGGCGTTTTGTGGATCTCAGACGCATCATTTTGAAGATATTTTTAATTTAAGAAGTTTAAATAATTAGGTTCTGGGCAGAGACCCTCATATATTTGTTATCTGTCTCCTCCTCTTGCTCCTTCCTCCTCTTCCTCTGCAAAATTGGTTTCTCCCAGCCCCGTCCCAGTATACTGTTTATCTTGAATCTTGGACACCTTTGTTTGCACAAACTAGGCATCCCAAAGAATCTTTACTTGTTTTACCTGTTACTTTCTGTTGCACGTGTGTACAGTATTTCTGTGTACTAGCATTTCTTTCTAATATAGTATAATGTACTCTTGAAGATGCTTCTTTGATATCCTTTGAATGAGGCTGCTGTAACAGTGCCCCCCCCCCCCCCCCCCAAGTTCTTGTCGCACGCCAAAGCACACAAATTTTACTTTAAATGTGCTATCACTGCCATCGAGTCAGGGCTTGATGGCATTCTGTATGATGTCCAATAAAAATAGAGACAGAGAGAGAGAGAGAGAGAGAGAGAGAGAGAGAGAGAGAGAGAGAGAGAGAGAGATGGTGAGGGTGTGTTAGTCACATACCCACAGGTGTGATGATAATGGGAGATAGACACAGTATGCCAGGGCTGACAGGGAATACTAAGAAGTGCAGTCAAATACTGTTCTCTCTCTCTCTCTCTCTCTCTCTCTCTCTCTCTCTCTCTCTCGGTCTCTCTCTCTCTCACACACACACACACACACACACACACACACACTCACCTAAACCCCTCCATACACAGAGTGTACCTACAGTACAGTAATGCAGTGACACTGTGTGATGTTTGACCCAGTAGGCTATCTCTCTCTCTCTCTCTCTCTCTCTCTCTCTCTCTCTCTCTCTCTCCTTTCTCACAGGGGTTCTCTCTCTCTCTATCAGCCCTCCTGTCTCCTCTCTGTTAGGAGCCTATTGGCAATGCTATTCCAAGAGTCATGAAAATAAACATAGGCCTTGGGAATGGACGTCCATCCAAGAGCAACTCCTCTATGAAGCAAGCTCACTCTTATATAACCGGGCCTCTTTCTGGGGTTCACATCAGAGTTTATTTGACTTGATTTCCCTAAATAGGGCCTGATTGGGTTGTATGAGACCCTAAGGCCTTAGGTGGTGGCCGAGGGGGGGTGTAGAGGGCGGGGGGTGAGGTTGAGGTTGGGGGGAGGGAGGGAGGGAGTGGTGTGGAAGGGAAGGCTTTGTGGGAGGTGGGATTAGTGGAGTAATGAGATGAGGGCAGGGTTGGGGGAACTGGGGGGGTGGGGGTGGTCAGTGCCCTGGAACTGGAGGGGGGGGGGGGGGAGTGGGGGTGGAAGAGGCTTTTGATGGACCACAAAATAACCTTTTCTTCCATTCTCCTCCACCCACATTATAATAAGCCTTTCTTGGAAACACAACTCATAAGACGCTGGACGCAAAAGTGCGAGTCTTTTAACTCAATTGAGCGGATGCCATTTTGAGAACTCGTCTTACTTTGGTAAAACCGTGTGTAGGTCTCACTTTACAATAAGGGTCACAAAAAACATTAGTTAACTGTTAACTAATGCTTATTTAGGGTTAGATTAGGTTACTAATGTTAATTAATACCTTAGTTAAGTTTAGGGTTAGGGTTAGGGTTTGGTGAGTTAACCTTAGTTACCATAAATAACATTAGTAAATGGTTAGAGACATATTGTAAAGTGTTACCAATGTATGAGCTCCTGCTGCACCAGTGGAGGTTTACAGAGCAGACTTCTGAAAGAACAGAGAGGAAAAGAGTGGGGAAACTGGAGAGCGTGTGAAGGCATTTCCATCACGGTTTGTATTATGAAATACTTTTTGCAGATATTTGGCCGCAGAGCCATGTTGCTTGCCATGTCCAAGATAAACCTCTGAATGCCGCTGACAGAAATAAAAGCTGTGAGTGATGATTTATTCTGAATGGAACTGAATGGGGGACAGGATCAGACTATAAGAACAACAAACAACTAGTTCATGCAGTGCACAGACAGGACGAAGATCCTCAAAAATGTATGTGCGTGGATGTGTGTGTGTGTGTGTGTGTGTGTGTGTGTGCGTGTGTGTGTATGCACGCACGTGACCTCATGAACCCTAAGACTTCCCAGACACGCTCTAACACACATCAACAGGTGTGTGTGTGTGTGTGTGTGTGTGTGTGTGTGTGAATATCTCTCTCTAAGTCTGAATGCGTGGGCAATGGTGAGAGATCGCTAACACCAGATGGATTAATGGGGTCCATTCTCCCACAAATCTAGCTTGTCTGGCCTTCCACCCCTCCATCTGTCTCTCCGTCTCTCCGTCCGTCCGTCCGCCCGGACCAGGCCTGTGTGATTATCGCATGGATCTTCCGGTGGATTCCACGGTGCTCGGTGGTGGCCGTGACGGCATCGGGGGATTAGCGATGACGTCTTGACG
>NC_140258.1:8902955-8907955 GCF_949987555.1 Borostomias antarcticus
ACTCAAGTCTGTTTCCCCTCAACCGTTAGATGAACACACATTCAGCAAGCAACACTCATAACTCACTAGAGCCAGCCAGGGCCTGAGGTGGCTCTCTCTGTCCCAACCTCATACATTTCTCACAGTCACAAGTGAAGAAGTGGAAATAGGAGAATGGAGAGTAAACATTTAAGTGTGTGTGTGTGTGTGTGTGTGTGTGTGTGTGTGTGTGTGTGTGTGTGTGTGTGTGTGTGTGTGTGTGTGTGTGTGTGTGTGTGGAGTGAGCAGCCCTCAGAGCTTAACCACCGGGGTACTCAGTGGTGAGTAGAGGCTGTGTGTGGACAGCAGAGGTGACATTTTATGACATGTGTGTGCGTGTGTGTGTGTGTGTGTGTGCGTACATTTGTGTGTGTGTGTGTGTGCGTACATTTGCGTGTGTGTGCGTGTGTGTGTGTGTGTGTACACCACTGTGGTCCACCAGGTTCTCACAACCTGTCAGTGCTGTAACACCATGTGTAATACAGTACATATTCACAGATTAACACACACAAGCACACACACAAAACACACACACACACACACACACGCACACGTGTACACTAGACACACAAGGAATCTTTGTCCTGCCTATCTGCTGAGGGAGAAAGATAAACAAACATTATTGGGCCGAGATGAAAGAGAGCAGGGGGTGACTGCGGAGCGAGGAGGGGATGGAGGAGAGCGGAGATAAGATCTGACCCTAATTATGTGGGTGAGATAGAGCCCCTTTATGGCAGAGCAGGGTGCGGGGCTCTCGCCCAGCCCTCTGGCTGTGGGGGCGACAGGACTCCAAGCCCCGGCCATAGGCTCTAGCCTGACCAGCACAAAAGACCAAGACTGTACTGGGGGGGGCTTACTGTGAAAGGAATTATCAACAGGGAAAAGCAAGAAGGCGAGAGGCTTGAAATGTCTATTTGCTGAGTTAACTCGAGTCCGATTGTTTTGTGTATGATAACAAAGGCGGTTGATTGTGTGTGTGTGTGTGTGTGTGTGTACGTACGTGTGTGTGTGTGTGTGTGTGTGTGTGTAGGAGTGTGTCTGCGTGTGTTCTGTTGAAGTGTTGTGCAAAGGTGAATAGGCCTAAGAGGAACACAAGCTGACATCATATACCTGTATTATTAAAGGAGGAATGCTCTCCTTCTTGTTCTGGGGATGAACAGATAGAGGCACTGCACTTGTTCAATCTCTCCCCTCCAATTCTTCCTCTCTCTCTCTCTCTCTCTTTCTCTCTCTCTCTCTTTCTCCCTCTCTCTCTCTCTCTCTCTCTCCCTCTCTCTCCCCCTCTCTCTCTCTCTCTCTCTCTCTCTCTCTCTCTCTCTCTCTCCCTCTCTCTCTCTCGCTCTCTCTCTCTCTCTCTCTCTCTCTCTCTCTCTCTCTCTCTCTCTCTCTCTCTCGCTCTCTCTTTTTCTGGGGCTTCAAGGGGATTTAACAAGGATCAGCCCGTCCTGCTGCAACCAATCAGAACGATCCCAGAGTCCTTTGTGCAGAAGTGTGTTTTTTGAGTTATGTGTACTCAGTAGACCACAAAATTTAAACACACGCATGCACGCAATCACACACGCACATGCATGGGCACGCATATTACTCATGCACGCTGATATTATAAAGTCATCATGTACAGCACTACTATACATAATTTATGAATGAAGCTAACAATTTGAACATATTTCCACCCCCCCCCCCTCTCTCTCTCTCTCTCTCTCTCTCTCTCTCTCTCTCCCTCTCTCTCTCACTCCCTCAGGTTCTCAGGTTATTTTCCTATGCCAGTTTCTTTCTCCGTTCTCTTTTCATGCTCTATTGTGTTTCATTCTCTCACACAGTGATTGCTGTCTGTTTTTAGAAGGCCCAGCGATAGCTCCCTACAATGGTGGGGGTGCTGTGATACTTTACTTTATATACTGTGTGTGTGTATGTGTGTGTGCGTGTGTGTGCGTGTGTGTGTGTGTGTGGGTGTGGATGTGTGTGTATGTGCACGCCGTGTGTGCGTATGTGTGTGTGTATGTGTGTGTGTGTGTGTGCACGTTGTGTGTGTGTGTGCCCTAACATGAATGTGTGTGAGTCATTGCGGTTCACATACTGTAGAGACGGTCCTGTATTTTTGAGCCTATCAGATGAGCAGTTATCCTAAAGCATCGCTGCAGGTCTCATCTATGCACTTCTCCACACAGTGTGTGTGTGTGTGTGCATATGTGTGTGGGTGTGGGTGTGTACGTGGGTGGGTGCTGTGTGTGTGTGTGTGTGTGTGTGCATTACCTGCCAAACCCCGCCCCTTCTCTCCTCTCCCTCATCAGCAGACAGTGGAGTTACCCTGAGTGTCCAGCCAGCCCTCTCTGTCTCTCCAGCCTTACACTCTGTCTCTCCAGCCTTACCCTCTCTGTCTCTCCAGCCTTACCCTCTCTGTCTCTCCAGCCTTACCCTCTCTTTCTCTCCAGCCTTACCCTCTCTGTCTCTCCAGCCTTAACCTCTCTGTCTCTCCAGCCTTACCCTCTCTGTCTCTCCAGCCTTACCCTCTCTGTCTCTCCAGCCTTACCCTCTCTGTCTCTCCAGCCTTACCGTCTCTGTCTCTCCAGCCTTACCCTCTCTGTCTCTCCAGCCTTACCCTCTCTGTCTCTCCAGCCTTACCCTCTCTGTCTCTCCAGCCTTACCCTCTCTGTCTCTCCAGCCTTACCCTCTCTGTCTCTCCAGCCTTACCCTCTCTGTCTCTCCAGCCTTACCGTCTCTGTCTCTCCAGCCTTACCCTCTCTGTCTCTCCAGCCTTACCCTCTCTGTCTCTCCAGCCTTACCCTCTCTGTCTCTCCAGCCTTACCGTCTCTGTCTCTCCAGCCTTACCCTCTCTGTCTCTCCAGCCTTACCCTCTCTGTCTCTCCAGCCTTACCCTCTCTGTCTCTCCAGCCTTACCCTCTCTGTCTCTCCAGCCTTACCCTCTCTGTCTCTCCAGCCTTACCCTCTCTGTCTCTCCAGCCTTACCCTCTCTGTCTCTCCAGCCTTACCCTCTCTGTCTCTCAAGCCTTACCCTCTCTGTCTCTCCAGCCTTACCCTCTCTGTCTCTCCGACACAGGAACTAACAAGCCTGCGTTTATTAACCGATCCAAACCCTCGGGAATCCCTGCATAATCCCTTATAAACCCCCTATAACCCTTTATAAACACTCCAGACGTTTCCTTCATGCTCTGCCCAACCAGCTCTGCTTTTCCAGTCGGCTGAGATAAAGGCTGAGAACACCCGCCTTCCTGATAATCAACTGCAGGCTAATCGAATGACGGCGGGAGACGGACGCGAGCGGAGAAGGACAGACAGACAGACGTGACGTTGTTCACTTGGGCCGCTCGTCGCCTTTTGTCTGCCATGTCTGATTGGATACAGTCTCTGTCTCTCGCACACTCTCACATTCGCGGTCTGTGTTTGCTGATTTCCCACACTCTTAATGCTCTCAAACTGTCTCTCTCCACATCTATCTCTCTTTCCCTCTCTCTCGTTCTCTCTCTCTTTCTCTTTCTCCCTCCACATCTATCTCTCTCTCCCTCCCCGTCTTTCTCTCTTTCTCTCTTACTCTATTTCTCTCTCTCCCCCTATCCATCTCTTTCTCTCTCCACCCCATCCATCTCTTTCTCTCTCTCTCCACCCCTCCCCATCTCTCTCTAACGATCCCTCCCTCCCCATCTCTCCCTCTGTCTCTCCCTCTCCCTCACCATCTCTCCCTCTCTCTCTCTCTCTCTCTCTCTCTCTCTCTCTCCATCTCCCTCACCATCTCTCTCTCTCTCTCTCTCTCCCTCTCCCTCACCATCTCTCTCTCTCTCTCTCTCTCCCTCTCCCTCACCATATCTCTCTCTCTCTCTCTCTCTCTCCACCCCTCCCCATCTCTCTCTATTGATCCCTCCCTCCCCATCTCTCCCTCTGTCTCTTCCTCTCCCTCACCATCTCTCTCTCTCTCTCTCTCCCTCTCCCTCACCATCTCTCTCTCTCTCTCTCTCTCCCTCTCCCTCACCATCTCTCTCTCTCTCTCTCTCTCTCTCTCTCTCTGGTTACCTGTGTGTCCTTGGCAGTGCTCCAGCAGGGTCTGTGTGGAGGATTAGGTGTCTCTCAGTGCCTGGAGCTTGACTCACTCCCCCACCTACACGGATGATACACACAGTCTTCACTGATTACACAAGACCAGGCCTGTTGGACACACACACACACACACATACACACACACACACACACACACACACACACACACACACACACACACACACACACAGAGAGACCTCTAGGAAAGCCTGGTAATTGTAGACACATGAACAGATATACACTCTCTGTTAACGGTATAGCATTTCAAACGGTCTGCAGTCATAAAACGTTTCAAGACCCCAGGTCGACGGACTGGACGAGATGTAGGCTAATACGGGACATGAGTTGAAGACCAAGCCATCTGATTCCTGTCAAAGTCCTCTGGCTGGTTAGGAGAGCCACACTAGGCTTATGTCATATGCATTACCCCTCTCTATTAGAAGAGACTGTGGAGAACTTCTGACGCATGTTGGCAGTCCAACAGAGAGCAGGAATGAGAAACAGAGGGGCGAAAAAAACAGCCCCTGCGCGAGGGCAGAGATGGAGAGACGGGGGAGAGAAAGGAGGACAGAAAGAGAGGGAGATGGAAAGAGATAGAGAAAGAGAGGAAGATGGAGAAAGAGAGACAGCGATAGAGAGAGAGAGAGAGAGAGAGGTCAAGGACCCAGTTTTCCCTGTGCCGTCGGCCATCTTGGATCTGCACAGCAGAGTGTTGGTTCTGTTGTTCCTGTTCTTCTCCAACGGTCAGACAGGCTACCAGGGGACACATATATGTCACTTCCTCCCTCTGGTTCCTCTCCAACAGGATGAATGGAGTGTGAAGCCAGGGCCTGAGAGAGACCAGCGAGCAGCATCTGGAGGGCTGAGACTGGATCCAGGAGAGGAAGGGAGGGAGGAGGGGAGATGGACAAATAAGAGGTGGAGGGGTAGAG
>NC_140258.1:8910455-9027955 GCF_949987555.1 Borostomias antarcticus
CATGTCATAACTCTAGAGTTCAACCCTCCCCAACCCCCCCGTTGGCTCATATGAGGAGACTCAACCAGGAGCAAAAGGATCCGTTGGCACTTGTTGACCTTCTTATCAGGCCTGCTATTGGACGCTTCTGGGGTCGGAACCCACAACCCACAGGATGTGCTGCTTTCGTCAGTGATTTCTCTAGGGGATGTGTTAACTGCATGGGGCCACTGGGGAGGTGTGTGTGTGTGTGTGTGTGTGTGTGTGTGTGTGTGTGTGTGTGTGTGTGTGTGTGTGTGTGTGTGTGTGTGTGTGTGTGTGTGTGTGCGTGCGTGCGTGCATGTGTGTGTGGTTAACAGCCTCAATTCAGGTGGACTCCTCCTAACTGACTTTACCGCGGTGTGTGTAACAGCTGCTGTGCGAGACATGGCCAGACCTGTAGCTGACAAACCGAGGGGTGACTCACACACCAATAATAACACACTTCAATCAGCGTGAATCAATGCGACCTCAACAACATTTCTCTGATTCTTAGGAAAGTCTCATAAAAATAAGATTCACTGGCAGGACCTTTGGCTGGGTGGGCATTCAAAGATACACTGGTCGACAACGTTGAACTTCAATAAAATTGTTCTGTTTCTTTGAAAACCGACCCCTTTAGACTGTCAGGGCCGCCTGCGTTAGCCATTTTGAAAACCTGGCTGAACAGACCAGTCAGATCTGAGGCAAGTCTCAGATCCAGTTTTTGGAATATTATCACCTCGTTATTTCCTGAAATAGAACGAACACCCTACTATTACCACGGTGATGTATGCGAATAAAGGAGAGGGTTCATTTCAGCACACACACTCGCGCACACACACACACACACCGATGTTACTGCTGGAGGAGGCTATACTGAAACATCCACATGGGCCGTGAACTGCGCTGCAATGGGGCGCTTCCCGAAAACTGGCAATCCCCGACATCTCTCCAAGAATGTGAGAGAGGAGAATAGGGCTGTGGAGTCGAAGGCTTCTTGGAATGGCGTTGTGACGAAAGCCTCTCTGCTGTTATTGTTATGATATCGAGCGGTGAAGACAAAAGTGAAATATTTGCCTCAGGAGCGGAAAGCGGGGCATGGCACAGCGAGCTCCAGCTGGTCAGGCTTCCTCTCCCTTTCACTCTTTGCCCTTTCTCGCCATGGCAACCATTTCATGCCATTGTCGACAGGGCGCACTGGAAACACAATGCTCGGAGCGCCGGCCCCGCCTCAACACACCCCCCTTGGCAGGAGCACTGCAATGTGGAGCACGGTTCCTCTGGAGGTGAGTCCAAATCTTCATGGGTGGAGAAACCGGGCGGCCATTTTGTCCATCTCCCTCTAGGGCCTGTTGACTAGCAGGTTGGTTACAACCTATCAATTACCCACTCATTCTACACCTGGAGCTGTAGGCTAGGCTGACTATGGTGGGCTGGGTTATGATAATTAAAGCATTATAGCAAGGGGCAGGAACACGGAACACTCCCCTCAGCTTCGATGCCTTTGCCCTCCAGGGACACATGCTGCTGACCAGCCAGCCCAGAACTCAGAGCAGCCATCATCTGTTCACCCCAGGGGGCTCTGGGGAAGGTACCAATTACAGCCACCACCACCTACAGTACCACCCACCAGCAAACACACGCACAGACACACGCGCACACACACACACACACACACACACACACACACATCGCTGTCTCTCCATCTCCTCCATCTCTAGCAGCATCTCTCCGGCTGGGATCAGATGACAGGCCCATCTGATAGCTGTAAACACTGCGGTCAGACTCTCCATGGGAAACCGAGGCCGAGCCCATGCCGGAGGAGGCTATGACATCAGCTATCCCAGCAACCCTTCTCCCCTTTGCCAACCGACCAATCGTTAGCCCTCCTCGTGGACATGACCCGTCTTTTTGGGCTCGGAACCCAAAATGGATTACAGGATGTTTGGTTTTTTTCCCCCTTCCCTCTTAAAATCTAATTTATCCACATACATGTGGCCTGCATGCAGTTATCTTCCATCATTAGGTCATGTGTTGTTGGAGCGTGACATGTATGAAGGCTGTTCTCCCTACATGGTGATCTGGTTACAGCACTTACAGTATTGATCTAAAACACACCTGGCCTCACCATTACATGTAATCTCTCCATAGAATCTACTGCAAACAAAATGTGTGTATACACACACAACCAATTTCTTTTAAACGATGAGTCTTATTAGAAATGACAACGCCAATACAAACAGGGTCTTGCAGGCCCCTCCCTGTAAGTACGGGTTTGAGTCCCAAAACGCTGCGACTATAAATGTCAGCTGTGGTTATGTAGGGATGTCTATCTTACACGCTGACTGGATTTATGTTTTTGTTTGTTTACCCTCAATCTCTCCATTTTGACTTGTGTATACAAGACTCGGATGTGTCCATACAGTAGGTCCATATTTGTCTATAGGGTATAGTATAATAAGATTATGAAAATAGTTTTGATGTGATTTTTCTCATGAGTGGAGACATTTTCTGCAGTCTGCATGCAGAAACTGTTTGGGCTTACTGTACTACCAGTCCTATATAGGCTAACAGTCCTACGCTAGGCTAACAGTTCTACGCTAGGCTAACAGTCCTGCGTACAAAGCAGCAAGGCCCTCATTGGGTGAAATGTAACAGGGTTCTGCTGCCTCTTGAGGTCGCGAGTTGTGGTGCAGCTGATACTGCCACCAGCGGCGTCAAGAGCAAAAACATCCATGAGCGACATCTGTACAAACACACACACACACACACACACACACACACACACACACACACACACCTAAGGCCTGTCAAAGGGGTGCGAATGGTAGGCACATAAATCCTGAAACCTAAAACCTAAAAGTTGATAGCCTGCAGTAACAGGTAGATGATTCACAGTCAGGCACTGTGGAGTCAGCTGCCCTGCTGACAGCACAGCAGTGGCCCCGCAGAGAGGTACATGCTGTTGCACTCCCCCCGAGACCCACCTCACACACACACACACACACACACACACAGACACACACACAGAAACCGACTCAATGGCCAAGCATTTCCTTGCAGGCATTTCTGCGGGCGGCTATGGCTCTTTAGTGGTCGGAGCAGACGCAGACGCAGTCAGAAAGAGAGCAGCCCTGGAAAGTTCAGGCCCTCATTAGCACAGATGATTCAGCCCCTTTCCCAGGCACGTCGGTGAGACGCCTCTTAGTGTGTGTGTGTGTGTGGGTGTGTGTGTGAGAGAGAGAGAGAGAGAGAGAGAGAGAGAGACAAAGTGAAGGAAAAGGAGACCAGAAGTGGGTGTGAGAACAGTAAAGTGAGGGTCACTCCCAGCGTGATTGCTCTGACCCCAGAGGTCAGGCTGGGTGCACTGTGGGCCTGCAGCCAGGTGACCACTGGTGTTTATATCCAATCACAAAGGTGTGTCTTACAGGTATAAGAAGTCAAAGGTCACCAGGCCATAAAGGACAGCTTGCATTGTAGCCTCCCAAAGACTGTGTTGAAACATGAGGGAGAGAAAAAGAGAGAAAGAGAGAGTGTGTGTGAGAGAGAGAGAGAGAGAGAGAGAGAGAGAGAGAGAGAGAGATCCATACTCTAAAACAATGAAGGCGGGAGGGATTTTCCTCAAGTGTTCTTGCATCTATCAAAACAACTGTTATTAAGCATACTCCTATAATTAATGCAGCACAGGGACTTATGAAAAACATTCAGCCAGGTAGCACCAAAGTCATCCAGTCCATTCCGCCTACTGAACACCTGAGGCATTCTGGGCACTGAAGAGCCCCCCCCCCCCAAACCTCCCCTCCCAGTCCCCATGCCCTGGTCTTATTACTGTAAGAAGCCAAGACCAGGAGGAAACACCCACTTCCCCAGCATTCCAGACAGATTTTCCATACGGCGAATAGTAAACAAAACGCCGAACAAAGACCAAGAAAAAAAGAGAACAAGTTCATGTTATTTCCCTTGGGTAGTAAATCAGGAGGAGGTGGGGGGGGAGGGGGGGGGGACAGATTTTCTTTTGTGAGTGGGAGAGTTATTTACCAGCAGGAGCGGTGGAGAGAACAAAGACCTAGATGAAGGCATGCCTTCGCACCTCCCTCCCTGCCTCCCTCTGGCCCGGTTCTCCTCCTGTCCTCCACCCCAGCACCCCACGCCGCCCGCCCGCCTGCCCGCATACACACACACACACAGGGCTGGCAGAGCCGGGGGGCGGGAGGGGGGGTCTCCTTATCAGCTTCTTAGCAGGGGAAGTGCTGTGTTGTTCACCGACTCCTGTCAAAACCTTGGGGCCTGGACCTGAAGACAGATATACTGTAATTTGTGTGAATTTGTGTGTGTGTGTGTATGTGTGTGTGTGTGTGTGTGTACAGTATGTGTGCGTGTGTGCATGCATGCGTGTGTGTGTGTGTGTGTTTGGAGAGAAAAAGAAATATGTATTGCTTAGTTGACAACAGGTAAAAACAGAGGACAAACAGACCGACCGACAGACAGACAGACAGACAGACAGACAGACAGACAGACAGACAGACTGACAGACAGACAGACAGACAGACAGTCCGACAGAGGCAGCATGACAGAGAGGCAGGTGTGTGGGTCTGGACAGCCAGGGGCTTCCTCTACTGTAGGAGGCCGTGGGGGGACCGGTGTGGTGTTTGGGCCGAG
The DNA here is from genome assembly GCF_949987555.1 of Borostomias antarcticus. Taxonomy (NCBI): domain Eukaryota; kingdom Metazoa; phylum Chordata; class Actinopteri; order Stomiiformes; family Stomiidae; genus Borostomias; species Borostomias antarcticus. The sequence goes on from NC_140258.1 coordinate 8,915,115, forward strand.
GTCAGGGCAGAGGGGAGTGGCTGAAGCAAAGCACGCCCAGAGGAGGGAAAGTGAATTTTCCACGGGTGCGTCGAGCGCTGCTGGTAGGTGGGCCGCCCGCTGGCAAGCAGCTGTTGACTTTTAAATAACAGCATATTTTGGGGGAAAGGCAGATTTTCTACAGTTGTTAGCAGTTTCCTGGTGGCATGCTGGCAGACACCAGGGTATAGAGACACAACACACTCTCTCAACTTCCCAGAGAGTGTGCTGGCGAGCTCGCCGAAAGACCTTACAAATATAAAGTTCACGGTTGCGAGGGCGTGTGAATGCTCGCTTGAGAGGCTACACACGAAAAGACTCGAAAACACTATGAGTGACAAAACGAACGTGTTAACGCGACCAAATTCGACGTGTTAACACAACATTCGAAGACGTTATTTGCACATTTGGCCTTCGGTAATGAGACACCATTCTGACAAGTATCTGTAGTGCTTGTTGCTCAACCATGTGAAAAAGGAGGAACATCTCAAAAGAGGGCCTAGATGAGAGAGTGAGCGGCCTGCTAAAAGCAGAGCTCTGCCCTGCTGGATGCTCTAGCTAGCTGCTCTGGCGCGGACCAGCCAGCAGATCTTGCCTCGGCTTGCAGTGTGCAGAGCGGTTGCGCTTTGTTTCGACATAGGAATGTACTATTGAGAAAGCGCTCCACCGCAAAACCTCCCAGCCATTCCACCCCATAATCAGATCCAGTCTGTCAACCCCCAGCCTGTCTCCCATCTCTCCCTCTCTCTCTCTCTCTCTCTCTCTCTCTCTCTCTCTCTCTCTCCCTCTCCATCTTAAACACACATATTCAGAGAGAGGGAGAAAGACACACACAAAGACACTCAGGCATAAATGCACACACATACGCACAAACGCGCAGACACACAAACACTTTTATATGAATATCCACTTTCCTGTGTTTAACAACTCAATCTACAAGAGATTTTACACACAAAGGAGTTGGAACACACACTCAGGCAAGATCACAGAGTTGCACTTGGATCAAGGCTTCAGGATGAGGCTACAGAGGATTATGGGGCTGTGTGAGATTTCCTTGTCCCGATGAAAAGTAAATACAGTGGTAGTCTGCCCATAATGAATTCAGCATGAAGCACATTGTATCTGCCTTCAAATTAGACTACCACACAGAGAGCAGATCCCAAAAATGTGTGAGACACAATAAGCAATCTTGCCAGCTTTTTCCTGCTCTTTCCAGGCCAGCGAATCTCCTCATCTCTTTCCAACTCGCTGGCTATCATCACTGTTGATCCATCTCTCTATCTCTCTATCCCCTTCTCTCTCTTCTCTGTCTATATATCCACCACCTGAGAGTAGGGAGGGTATGGGATGAATTATTGAAGACATCTCTTCTCAGGTAACTGGCTGTTGTTCTGCTGGCTTTCAAATAATTCTTGGATCCCCAATTTCTTTTTGAAAACCCCCCAGCGTTCCATTACACAAGACAACCCCCCACACAATACAACACCAAGCAACCAGTAGGAGTAACCAAAATGTGTTTTCAGTAATTGCACATGCTGTATGCATCTGTCAAATTGGGAATATCTGTCACAAATCTTCCCAAAAAGCGCCCCAAAACCTTCCTAAAATAGGAGTGACTCATGCACACACTCCAGGAGATACACTGCACCATTGTTGGTGCCCGGTCCGGTCTATTTGCGGTGTGTTTTTTTAGCTGGCAGCAACTGCGGAAATGAATATTGAATGTTGTTCTGCTCTCATAAATCAAAGCGCTCAGCGTATTCTGAATTTCTTTTGCTCCGTTTTGACCAGATTTGAAGGGTAGTGTACATTACAGTACTAGGATCCTGAACGACTTAACTCTTTCCTCTGACCTGTTCAAACATGGAGTGAGTGAATGTACTGTAACCAACAGGCAAGTCAATGCTTCAATGTTGAATAGGAAACCACTAAAATGTATTAATCCATTGAAATAGTCTTAGTCTAAAAGAAACTACTACACAGATTCTATACTGAACTCACACTAGTCCCCATCAGTGCTGACTAAACCGGACAGAGGGGCGAGAACGCAGGTGTGTGTGTGTGTGTGTGTGTGTGTGTGTGATGGTGTGTGTGTGTGTGATGGTGTGGGGGGGGGCAGAGGAATCTCCTGCCTGGGGACACAGCGCTCTGGTCGGACCCTCGCTCTCCGGGATTAAGTGGGATCAAACGCTGTCCAAATGTTGTCCCGAGCGGCAAGGCCAAACCAACAGCCGACCTCTGGGCCCGGGTGGAGGACAATGGCCCCCTGCTGCATGTTGCTTTAACGGGACTGAAGGGGCTGTTCTGGGGGCCACTCTGATGCCCAGGGGGCCGAGTCAGAACTCATAAGCAGGGTGAGGAGGCCTGAGGCAGGGTAGGGGGGGAGCCATGACTGGGTGGTGGCAGGGATGGAGGAATGCATGGATGTTACAGTTGACCAAGGTGGAGCAAGGTTCTTGAGGGTCATGTAAGGCCAAATGCATATCTGTATCTGTGTGTGTGTGTGTGTGTGTGTGTGTGTGTGTGTGTGTGTGTGTGTGTGTGTGTGTGTGTGTGTGTGTGTGTGTGAGTGAGTGAGTGTGTGTGTGTGTGTGTGTGTATGTGTGTGTGTGTGTGTGTGTGTGTGTGTGTGTGTGTGTGTGAGTGAGTGAGTGTGTGTGTGTGTGTGTGTGTGTGTGTATATGCGTGTATGGGAGGCACAATGGAATGCGAGGGAGGAGAGTGGACCAAGAGTTATAGCTATCCCATCAAAGCCTGGGTAATCTCCACCAAACACACACACGCACTCACACATACGCACGTACGCACATACACACGCACACACACGCTGAGTGCGGTGGAACAACTCTTCTGCATCACTGAAGCACGGTACGCTTTTACCTAAGACAGACTAGCCCCCCTATAGAGCAGGAAACAACTCTAATTTCAGCACCTGCTCTCTCCAATCTCTCTCATCATTCAGATCCATATCATTAGTCGTTGGTGCGCAGTGACCTCCAGTCTATTAAAGGGCTTCATGAATGCCACCCGAAAGCACTGGCCTTGACATGGGAGAGGAATGTTTTTTTGCTTCTATGTACAGTATGAAGCTCGGCTATGCATGGGAAAGCATGTGCCTTTATTGTAGACACACACATACACACAAACACACACACACACACGCACAAACATACACACCCAGGCTGTTGCCACCTCTAGCCCAGCAGTGGCTTATTAAGATGGGTAGATTTACAGTTGATGTTCAGCTATAATTGGTGGTTATGCTGGGTGTGATCATGTAACAGTGTCAGCCACACATTTCTGTGGTCTGTAATTAAAGTCTCCAGGGTGTGTGTGTGTATGTGTGTGTGTGTGCGTGTGTGCGTGTGTGTGTGTGTGCGTGAGCGAGAATGTACTGTGTGTCACATGTGGGGGATCCGTGAAGTGTATCTGTATCTGACACGTTCACTTGTGCAATGTATGTGTGTGTGCGTGTGTGTGTAGAGTATGTGTTGGATCACTATACTGTATCTACATCTCCGAGTGTGCGTGTGAGTGTAATGACACAGTCTCTGTAATGTCCCCCAGAATGTTTGCACTAGCTCCAGTGCCCCGAGGCCCAGAATGGGAGCAACCCCCCCCCACACTGCCCATGCCCCCAGGCATTGGAAGGAGTGATGTCACCCTCCCCTCACCCCCTAGACTGCTCAGATCAGACACTGGCACGTGTACAGCGGGGGGTAGGAAAAGAGAGCTAGGTAGCTTAGCGGCTACTGCTCAAAACACACCGTGCTTCCTTCACTTTTCTCTAAAGCCCCTGGAGCCGAGCTAGGCCTAGTGAGTGTGGGGCTCTCCTGTCTGAATAGACCATTCATGTCGGGGCTACCGAGAGACATAAAACACTATTAATAAAGCAGCATGTGGCACTGACTGACACCTGACAGGCTGTGCCAATACACACCGTAACCGCCTCCAGCCAACACGTGTTAGAATGGTCACGTTAGAGCACACGCGAGGCGCTATAAATAATCGCACCCCCCCCCCCCAAAAAAAAGAGCGATGAAAAAGAAAACAGAAATAATTGGTGAGCTGTTGGAGGCGGGGGAGTTGGATGTGGTGAGCATGAACAGAACAGAATGGCAGGGCAACAAAGACAACAGCGTTGGCTGCCAGCGCACGCTAGCTAGCCACTGGCTAACTAGAGAGCACGGGGTTGACGGACCGAACGGTGAGTCAAACCAGTGGTCCTGCAGAGCGCGGCGGCGCTCCGGTAGAGCGCCTGTGGAGTAACGGCGTTGAGTATCAGCGCTCTGGCTGGCAGTGGCTGGGGGCAGCCGATGGAAAAAGCAGCTCTTTTGGATCAAGCCCGCTGAGGGACAGAGGAGGTGAAGAGAGGACAGGAAAGAGAGAGAGGAGAGCTGGAGATAGAGAGTGAGAGAGAGAGAATAGAGAGAATAGTGAGAAGTAAAGCATTGTACAAGTAAAAGGGTGAGTGAGTGGGAGGGGGGAATGGGAGGGGCCGAGGGGGTGTGCAGCACCTGTAAGTCCACTTGCCTGTGAGCAGGGCATCTCTCCTAGGGCCCCTGGCCCCTGTGTTTTCCCAGGCTACCCTGTGAAAGGGGAGTCTGTTCTCTGCAGCGCTGGGCCTGGCCTGGCCCTACCTCTGCCAGGATCTCCTGGCTTATCTCTTTGAACTGGGCGGCCATGTCAGCAGCTCCCAGTCCCAGCCCCCAGCACCAGCCCCCCCCCCCCCTCCTCCACCTCTGCCCCATACCTTGATGTGCCCGTGGGGAGCGATAGGCTGGGCGCCGAGAGATCGGACCACCACTACCCTTGTAATAGTCGGCCCAGAAGGAGCATGTATGCCCTACAGCCCCCCCCCCCCCCAAACAGTGACAGACACACACACACACACACAAAGACACACACACACACATAATTTTCTTTCTGTGTTCGTACTGTAGCTCCTCAGCCTCTATGAGTGATTAAATCTGGGTTGGCCAACGCTCCTTGTTGCTGTTTCACATTGATCACCACAGCACAATGAAGGCATTATGATAAATCTAGACCACATTAACTCGCTTTAGGGGTCCAGCGCACCTGCACAAGTCATAATGTTCCTGAAGCTCATCATAGTAACAAAGCAACAAATACAAAATTGCACACAAACACAAGTTGTACTATCCAGAGGGGAGTGTGTGTGTATATCTCAGTCAGATGTGGGAGAAGCAGATGTTCCAACTCAGCTGTGTGTGTGTGTATGTATGTGCGTGCGTGCGCGCATGTGTGTGTGTGAGGAGGAGAGAGAGAGCGAGAGAGAGAGAGAGAGAGAGTGAGAGAGAGAGAGAGAGAGAAACAGATAAACAGATAAACAGACAAACTGTTCTTGGTATCCACAAGTTCAACTCTGTCTGATTAGCGCAGGTCCATCTTGGCAGAAACCTAGCACACACACAAACAAGCGCACACACAACCACACACACACGCACACACTCTGGCTCTGGGGATCCTGGACCTCCATCAGGACTCAGGAGACACACACACACACACATCCTCAGCCAGAGGCTGTGCGCGAACATAAATCAGGCCCAGCGCAGCCCTCCCAATGATCACACATTATTCCCGTCATGTATCTGCATGGGCATGGCACGGCAGGGAGGATGTGGTCTCTCCCTCCCCAGGCCCGGCTCCCAGCTCCCAGACAGGACGGGGGAGAAGGAGGAGGAGGAGGAGGAGGAGGGACACAAACTAGCTCTGCCTGATAAAATGGACACAGCATTCCGAAACTATCCACTATTGATAAGCCTGGAAATACAGCCCCTGAAAGCCTAGTGTGAGTCAGTGTAAGACCACACAACAAAGCAGGGGTAGTGGCAAAGCAGTTGAGGGTTATGGTGGGGTGGGGCGTGAAGATTTCTGCAGTTGTAAAATAGAAGTATTGACACATAATATATGGGCACACGTGCACATACAGTATACACAGGCGTGCGTGCACACACACACCAACCCGGTAGCACAGCTAAATGTGTAATAGACGAGTAGAGGCACTTGTTGAAAAGGCTCAGTTTCACATTTTAGCCATGCTTAAACGTAGAATAGCCTACGCACGTTTTTCAAAATGTGAAATAGCAGTCGAAATCAGAGTTTTTGGTTGGTTGTTCACCTTGGAACACGTGATACAATCAGAGTTTTGTGGTTGGTTGTTCACCTTGGAACACGTGATAGATAAATTTGCGAGTGCTTCTGAGGGTGTTACGGGGGTCAGGAGGTGAACCCAAGAGCAGACACGACGGCAGGATAAGGGGGAGAAGCCAAGATGGCGCGTTTAATAGGTTCAAGGTACAGTCCAGGGTTGGGCAGAGAATAGTCAATAATCCAGGCAGGGTACGGTACACGGGCAGGGTAGTCAGGCAGGCTGGGTTTGTTACACAGGCAGGGTAGTCGGACAGGCTGGGTTTGGTAGACGGGCAGGGTAGTCAGGCAGGCTGGGTTCAGGCAATGGCGGGAGTCCTGGAAGGGTAAACCAAAAACGAGACAGGTAAATAAAAAGCTCAGGGGACAAAAACGGTGGTTCCAGTAGCAAGGTCAAAAACAGGCAAGGTCAAAAACAGGCAAGGTAAAGGGAGCTAGAGCCGTGAGGTTACCACATCGGAATTCAACGATCTGGCGCCGCATGCTGTGTGGAGTGGCTTCTTAACCTCCTGGGCTGATGGGCTGCAGGTGGTGGCTGGCCAGGATGGGGTGCAATCACCGGAATGACCGGCAGCTGCTCACGCCGACGAGCCCGCAGTTCCCTCTGCGCCCTCTGGGAGGTGCCAGGGGTCTCGTTCTCGGAGATAGGGTTAGGGGCAGGCAGAGAGGCAGGGTTAGAGGCATGGGTTGTGACAGAGGGTTGGTGGTGAGACTTTGGTGAGACCACACCGAAGCAACTAGCAAACAACACTACTAACTATCGAACTAGCTCACATTCTTACTGTTAAATTTAGCGTTAGCTACTGTTCTTATAGCTACTGTTCGCATTATTCTAAAGCTTGCTGATGCTAGGATGCTAGCTAGCTAGCCAATCACAGTGTACTGAAGGACCATCCACATCAACACAGGGGATAGACATGGACACAGGCTAATTTACGAAACTGCACCCAGGAGTTGAGCTACTCAGACACTTAGTGGGCGCGCTCCGCATATCGCTAAAATGTGAAACCGAGTCGCTTCAACAAGTGCCTCTACTTGTCTATTACATGTTTAGCTGTGATACCGGGCTACACACACACACACACACACACACACACACACACACACACACACACACACATCACACTTCTCTTTTTGAGATCTGCAAGGCTGTAGACCTCTGAAGTGCCATAAATTCTGCAAATCCAGAGTAATTGCAGGCAAGAGAGAGAGAGAGAGAGAATGTGTGAGAGGGTTGTGTGTGTGTGTGATGGTGTGTGATGATGGCTGACAGAGAGAAGAGCCGTTGGAGGGAGGAGGGATGTTTAATTAGGTTAGAAGAGACCCTGGGGTAAATGTTAGCCAATGGGCCTTCTACGCTGTAGAGACCCTCCCTCCATCTCCTGAGCGCACTTGGCTCTTTTACTTAAGCAGTGTTCAGTACAAGCGAGTCCCTCAGAGTGTTCTGGAAGATTCCGCTGCCTTCCTGTCACTCCAGCTGAGCACACCCAAAGAATCCTCCCTATCTGCTGACTGAGGAGCCCCTCCGCAGGGCTAGTCACAATGAAGTGTGTGAAACCTTTACACGGCGAAGAAGCTGATTTTGAGTACACAGCACCACATAACCGTCCCTGGAAAAGGCAAACACTCAAGAAAAGTTGCAAAGCATCCTCGTTTGGGACAAAAAAACATCATGTTACGACTTCCCCGCAACCCACACAACCCTCCCTGTTCTCAAAACAGCACTGGTGAGAAAAAAAACAACAACCATCTTTTTTTTCTTTTTTTTATTCTTTTTTTTTTTTTTACAACACCCACCTCTGACCTCCAGTCTGCTGTTCTCCTGCCAAGAGAGATGACATCACATCTCTTTGGCACCCTGACAAGCACTCCATCACCAACAGGCCCATGGGGGGAGAGCTGTGGAAAAAAAATCACAATAATGATAATAATTATACCTTCACACATAATGAGCACCGCCCAAGGGCCACTATACATAACAGCTAAACCCCTGCGAGCTGTCACTGGTCCCAGACTAGCTAGCTTGAACTCAGTGCTAACCAAAGACACATGGGAATTATAGCTCACGACACATAGCTCTGTCGTTAGTCACACGGAGGGAGGAGATCTTAAGATCTTGGCAACCAGTTGCGAGAGGCCTTTCAAAACATTGAAACGCTGCATTAAGCCAGACTTGCGAGACGACTTCTTGACAATTAAGGGAATGGCTTGTAAACGTAAAAAGGCTAATTTCGTTAATTGGTATTAAGGCTATTTCCGTTTGACTGCAAAGAAGTGATAATTACATTATTTCTGAGAGGGAAGTTTCCCCACAACCATTTTAAAAACATTTGCTGTTCTTGGAGGACAAAACAAACAAATGTTGAATCCAATTTGAGTTCATACCACATCTATAATCTAATGGTTACCTCAAAAATCAAATGGATCATCACAGCTATAACATCAACCACCATTTGAAGCTAAATGTGGGGTTAACACTGATAAGATTAGTTGCTTATGATCCACATCTCTGAATACATGAACTGATCGTACTATCTCTTTAACACTTACAACATATGATACACCACCCAATGTATAGTGATACAGGACTACACCTGCATCTCAGTGCTGTAGCATTGTAGAGTGCTGTAAGAGTTAAAGGTGGCTGGGTGAGCTCTAAGAGAGGGAGTGATTGATTTCCCCCTGAATGATAGCTAGTTCACTCCTAGGCAGATAGAGAAACAGATAAGAGAACAGGCCTTACCACCACGGTCCCTCCCTTCCTCCCTCCCTCCTTTCTCAACCAACCTTCATGCTCTGTTTATTCTCAAGTCTCTCACTACTTTACATATCTCTCTCTCTCTATCTCTCTCTCTCTCTCTATCTCTCTCTCTCTTACACATACACCTTTTCAGGCTTCCCCTCCTCTGGCTGAAATGGGTCATTGTGAAGTAGTTTACCAGAAGTACTGTATGACTAATCTCTTACATAAGCAGCAAAGCTAATTCATGCTCCATTTACAGATCACAGACAAAGGTGGTTTTAAGAGGAAATATGGGTAGACCTGTGTGTTGTGCAACCAAGCCTACAACTGACCCAACAGCACAAGCTAACATGTACTGTTCCAACAGCATTACAAACAAACACTCAAAGCAGTTCTGTGCTCATGTAACACAAAACATGAGCTACTTTGCACTCAGAAGTCCATAGTTCCATCTGGCGCTTCTAGGACACGAGTGAGAAGTGAAGGAAATACAGGAGGAACAGAAGGAGACGCTGGAGTGTTTGGACTGACAAGCGCGTTGTGGTGATGATGGCGTGTTTGGTGGCCTCCGTCAGGAGCCGTCTATATGCTGATCCGACAAGCTGGCATAATGCGCAATGCTCTCCAGACAGTGCAGACAGGCTAGAGTGACGAGAAACCCACAGTGTGTGTGTGTGTGTGTGGGGGGGGGGTGTGTGTGTGTGTATTTGTTTCTCCTTCTTCCTCTGAGTTTGTATGTGAGACCACACTGACTCCCCATTCATAAAGGCCCCGTATGGACAATGAGTAGGCAATTCACAAGCGCACCACAAGAGCATGGGTTGCACTGGGGTTAGTGCCCTCAACCTGCCAACAGAGAAATCACAGTCACTGTCTCAGTCTCCGAGCACACCACCCAAACCATATGAGACGAACATTTCACTGTACAGTACTTTCTACACATACATGTGGTGAATAAAATCAGAATCTGAAGAAAACAGTCAAGCAGCTCGACTGCCTCACCGTCAACAACACGTCGAAACAATTAAGCGTGATGATGATAGGCATATTGATGAATGTTCCTCGCCAATCCCTCCATAAAAATTCAACTCTTAGAAAGGAAACCATAGAGATGAGTTCAGCTCCAGGGTTTGTATGCGCGTCCTGGGAGCACTGTGTGGGGGAGGTGTCTCTACATTCTGCAGTGCAATAGAGAGAGAGACAGGACCGTTCCCTCCTGTGACCCTGTTTTCCACTGATCTCATGCTAATTGCAGCTGGCCTCAAGTGTTCCTGTGAGGGCTCGGTATGGAGGGAGGTCAAATCCCTCTGCACACACCATGTTTTTTAAATCAGCTGTGTTCCTTCCCTCCTAATAGTCAATTATATGATTCCAAGTCAGTTAATGTGGGATGATGTCGAAACCTGTGTGCGTGCGTGTGTGTGTGTGTGTGTGTGTGTGTGTGTGTGCGCGCACGGTAGGGTGAACAGCTGTCTTCGCTCACTCTGCTCAGTCTCTGTACTGATGTTTTTGTTCCCTTGTTCCACATTTACAGCACAGATGCATCCACACTCACACACTACAGGCTCAGTCACACTCATCCACACTCACACACTACAGGCTCAGTCACACTCATCCACACTCACACACTACAGGCTCAGTCACACTCATCCACACTCACACACTACAGGCTCAGTCACACTCATCCACACTCACACACTACAGGCTCAGTCACACTCATCCACACTCACACACTACAGGCTCAGTCACACACATCCACACTCACACACTACAGGCTCAGTCACACTCATCCACACTCACACACTACAGGCTCAGTCACACTCATCCACACTCACACACTACAGGCTCAGTCACACTCATCCACACTCACACACTACAGGCTCAGTCACACTCATCCACACTCACACACTACAGGCTCAGTCACACTCATCCACACTCACACACTACAGGCTCAGTCACACACACTATCTTCCTTCCGGACTGTATTAGTCTGAGTATTTGCAGACTTGAATTCCTCATCTCAGTTTGTCACTGGTGTTTTTCATTCACACACAAACACACATAAACACACGCACGCGCACACACACACACACACACACACACACACACACACACACACACACACACACACACACACACACACACAATAAATAAACTATTTTCAACACATAGTTATGTATAATGAGAGTTATGCATCAGTCAAAGCATTAGTGCCTAAATTGTGTTTTCATTCAAAAATCAGGGAGAGCCAGTCATATTCAAGCAACCACTGGATAAATTACAGCCCATTCGAATCATGGACCACATCACTCTCTAGTGGTATAATATATATTTTATATATAATAATGATAATGGTGATATACTGCCTCCTGTTGATGTCAATTGTGAAGTACAGGTACTTCATTTGAGCTGAGAAAATAGTTACATAGGCTACAGTAATAACCACACTATAATAATGTGTGATAATATCAAACAAAGTTATATTAAGTATTAATTCCTTTTTCTTTTCTTTTTTTTACATGAATTGCAGTAGCCTATAAGAGAATATTTCAGTCAAACCGCTATGCATCACAAAAGACTAAAACCATAAAAGTGTATTTTATGGTGGGTCTGACTCAATTCTGACAAGATTAAACTGGAAGGAAGAAACGTGTAGCTTTGTTGTTGCTGAAAGGCATTGTTTCGTTTTGTGGAACATAGTGGAAATAACATGAGACGCAGATATCTAATAGTATAACAGTGCCATGATGAGTTGAACTTCAGTAAGCTGCCTAGTGCTGGAAGCAACTACTTTAATGGACCGGCAGGTCTAAACATGATCAATTTACAAGAATCACAAATAGTAATCATGTTCATTGATCATGCTCTGTTATATTTTACTCGCCCTTCATTCAACAAACACCGTTGTTTCTTTTCCACCAGGCTAATAAAAAGACTGCTCCAGGTGAGGCTCGAACTCACAACCTCGGCATTGCTCTGCAATGTACTGACATATAAGTACCGCGCGCTAACCGATTGCGCCACTGGAGCTCCAGTACTCCGGCGTGGCAAATGGGTTTATGAGCATACGTCACCGTGAGTTAAGGTTTCTCCAAATTTGCACCGTAGTTCTCTCACTAAATTTGAATTATTTTGTGAGGAGTTATTACATAGTCTGAGACATACATGTATTATCTTATTTGGCCGCCCTAGCACTTGGTGAAGCATGCTATTAACGTTATGCGATGCGATAGCACTTCCTAGTACAGTAGCTAGGCTAGCTAACGTTAGATCTAGCAATCAGCTGCAGTTAGCCCTAGGAAATTTATTTTCTCAAGCCTCCGTGTTGCACTGTTGTGTTGCACTGTTGTGTTGCTTTATATTTAGTTGGATTTTAATGCGGTCATTGTGTGTGTCAGTGTTAGTGCCCAGCTAGACATTCTAGTTGTTTTAACATTGCTTCATTAAGAGCAATTTAACAAGAACGAAACTTAACCCTATTTTCACATTAATTACATGTCTAGACACTCCCCTGCCTCTGCTAACACCCCCACCACCCCTGGACTAATAACTGATCGAGCAACTGGCTCCTTGTCTATAGACAACAACGGACTCTGCACTACTGTACACTGGAACACTTGAACCAACACTTGAACAATTGAACACTATGTACTGTACATAGGGTACTTGAACATTATGTATTTGCACTGCCCACATCATGACAGCCATCCATGATCGGATGGGATAAGTAGATGATACTGATAGACTGTCTAGAAATGTCTAGCAGAGTAGGGCTGGAGTAAGGAACTGATTAGCACTGATACTGTAAGGACAAGTGATTATAATAATTCCAATGTACCTCTACTCGTACTTGTTATAGGCCTACATGGCAAATAAACTTTCTATTCTATTTTATTCTATTCTATTCTATTATTTGGCAACTGAGCCAATTGTCAATGATTTGTGTTTTCCACCTAGCCTACTCCACCTCTCTAGTGGCCAGTACGTCCCCATAGTTCATGCATGGCTGCTCTCACCACTAGTTTAATTATTGTCCAAATGTAAGCAACCTTTCACCGTCCGTGTTTAACAGGACTCCTCCCCTCCTATTCAATACTCAGTTCTGCATTTTGGACTAAACAATCAACCTGTGAGACAAAGTACAGAGGGCTTAGCCAGTCAACAGCATACAAAAAATAGATATTTTGAAGTGTCAGTTTCACATCAGGTTGGAATAATGAGTGGGAATCCTCTTCTTGTGAACGTAGATCGATGGATAGCAGAGAATGAGAAGTTCTTTCTGCCACCAGTGTGCAACAAACTCATGTGAGTAGTTGTGCAGCCAGTTAGGCCTACTGGCTTTGCCAGTTTCAGTATTAGCCTACTTTGGTGCTGATCTGTTGAAACCATTCATTCCACCATTCTCAAATTGATACCTTCACAGGTATATGACTGCAGTATGCAGTTCAGTTGTGGCAGTCACACAGTCCTATGACGCACTGCATCAGCAAAGTCCTAAACTAAAGTCTGGATGTAAGCACAATGTTTCTCTTTCACTCAGGCACTTTCAACAGCTGAACATCATGTATGTTGGTGGTCCAAATACCAGAAAGGATTACCACATTGAGGAAGGAGAGGAGGTGAGTGGGAAGGGCATTTGCAAATCTGTGAAATATTTAGGCTACTTGACCTCTGGCAAACATTCATAGCCTTGCAGTAGCTGCACTGACAGGATCATCACAGCACCAGCTCATTTCCATGACAGTCCCAATGTCAAAAATGCAGTTATTTATGTCATCCTATACTTACAGGTCACATAGCTTTGAGATATGGTTGCACAGTTTACTGTATAAGGCAATTTAACTCAGTCAGTAGCCTGTCAATCCTGACCCAAGTGTCTGCCCCTCTCACATAAAAGCAAACAGTTATCCTACCACCACAGGGGCAAATTCCACAATAGGGCTTGGGAAAATGTAGTCCCAGACACGACCATCTTGTTTCTACACAGGTGTATCTATTTGTCTGATTGGCTCTACTGCATAGTATCCTATGCAATCAGACAGATAGATACACCTGTGTAGAAACAAGATGGTCGTGTCTGGGACTACATTTTCCCAAGCCCTATACTGTTGCAATCACCTCTTGGCCACCCATATTTACTCGAACTATTTAACCAGTTGCAACCCTAGCTGAGTATAGCCCTCTTCTATGTTTGTCTTTTTATGTGCTTAACTGTATTGAATGAGCTGAGACAGGTAATAATGATCATCTGTCCTTCTTGTTTTTAACTCCTCTTTTCATTTTAACCTTTGACAACTGTATGATAAAGATTGTTTTTTGTCCTTTTTTCACCTGAGGAACAACCATTGAGGCATTAAATTAAGCTGTTGCAGCTGTTGCTGCACCTTTCCTGTATGTTACATAATCTGACCACAGGAGGTCAGCCTTAGCTTGAAGGTACATAACCAGGCCAGGTCCAGCCTGGCTTATGTGCGTGGCTGTCTTATTTCTGTTCAGGACTGGTCGAACCGAAGCTAGTCATGCCACTGAAATAGGAGTGAATTGAAATGACATGGTTTTGGTGTCCTTTTTCCAGTCCCTAGTGTGGGTTAGGGTTAGAATAAGGGTTGGGGTGGGGACAGGATCTGACCTATAAGGCAAGGGGTCAAGGTTGGAGTGAAAGGATGAACATGTGGATGTTTGGGGTATAGTCCCATAAAGTCATCCCCACGGGGCCGTTGAACCCCCGTCTCCCGGGTGGGAGTCCTATGCTTTCACCGCCACTCTACTTGTGCAGTGGAGATCGACAGGTTGATTTTGGTGTCCTTCTTTATTTTGCTGTGTTGGGACTACTGCCTCTTGTGGTGCCCACAGAGAAATCCAGGTCAATATTGACTGGATGGAGGGAGGGAGTGATAACTGGATAAACACTATTCTAGGTGCGCTGGCTTACAGCGATGCACAAAAAACCCCGACGGAGGGACAACCAGACATTTGCTGTCTTTGGTGCGGCGCCACGCACAAAAAGGCACTGAATGCAGTGAATAACTCCCAATAGAAGATTGACTATGCTGAAGTTATTTATATTTTAATGTTAGAGAACATTGCACTTGAGGACCTGTTTTGATCCCCTTGTCTTGTGCAGCTTTTTTACCAGGTGAAAGGGGACATGTGTCTCAAGGTGATTGAGAATGGGAAACACAAGGATGTACATATTCATGAAGGAGAGGTCAGAACACAACTGTATTATTATTATTATTATTATTATTATTATTATTATTATTATTATTATTATTATTATTCCAAACTATAGCGATGAAACTGCATCTACTGAGCCAAATTAGATCAGTATTTACTTAGGGTGTACATGTAAAGTCCATGATTCCCAACTCCATTTAAAAAGCCCATTTAACTTGACAGAGCCTACTAAAAAAATTAATGCAGAATTTGGACATGTGTCTGTATGGTGGTCAGATGTTTCTGCTGCCAGCCAGGATCCCCCACTCACCCCAGAGACAGGCCAACACCGTGGGGCTGGTGGTGGAGAGGAGAAGACTCCCCTCAGAGACAGACTGCTTACGGTACCTCCTTCCTTCATGCCCTAATTTACATCTACTGCAGACTTCTTTTCTCATCACTTCTCACAATTTTCAGTTTTTTCAACCTCCAACTGATGGTGTAGGGACAGAGAGAAGGGGGTGTGATTGTATATGAGAGAGAGAAAGAAAGAGAGAGAGAGAGAGAGAGAGAGAGAGAGAGAGAGAGAGAATCGGAGAGGAGAGAATGAACAAGTGGCAGAGAGAGCATGAGTGTGCCAGGGCGAGAGATGCACTCAACATGATAAAACCTGACTCCATAATATGGTTGTGCTTCCAGGTACTATGTGGAAAACTCGACAGACATCTTGTTTGAGAGGTGGTTCTACTGTGAAAATCTGGGTACCCAGCTGGTGCCTGTTATTAAAGAGTGAGACATGCCCTCTGCCTAAAAAAAAATTACTGAAATAAATGACATGCTTTTCCCTGCTCTTAAAGGTGCAGTATGCGGTTTGGCTCAGAAGCACTTTTAGCTATTTTTTTGCAATTATAATTACATCCTGACAGCAATCAATAAATAGAGTGCTCTGACACCAAAATGAAATAAATCTGTGATCTGTGGAAGTCGCAGGACTGTAATAAGTGTGGCCGATAATTTTCAGATTTTACCTTCCTCTCAGCCTAGCGAGGGTCATGTTTCCCCCGGTTTGGAGGAGTGGCTTTGGAGGGAGGCCTGAAGGGAGGGGTGGGGATTTTGTCGGTTGCATTTTTCAAAATCTTTCAACATTTTTCTTAAGTCTTACAGGAAATCACAAACCGCATACTGCACCTTTAAGGTTGCATGCATAAGCGTTCACACAATGGTGTGTGTGTGTGTGTGTGTGTGTGTGTGTGTGTGTGTGTGTGTGTGTGTGTGTGTGTGTGTGTGTGTGTGTGTGTGTGGGTGTGTGTGTGTGAAGTGAAGTGTCAGTATTTTTGGAGCTAAACATAATGTGCTTGCTTCTCAGGTTCATGGCCTCTGAGCAGTACAGAACTGGAAAGCCAAATCCAGGTGAATCATAGTCATCATAATGAGCAGGGATACATTATGTCTGCTTTGCACTTAGCATAAGTACATTTGTCTACAGTAAGTGAACTGACTACAGTACCTCCCAGTCATCATCAGTACTGGCATATCACAGATCCTTCCACTGTAACATTACTTATGTGGTGATTGCTTTAGCAACACTTTGAGTCACATATGCATGTATTGCTTGACTGTGTACAGTACAGTGTATTGTGTATTGTGCCAGTGTACAGTATTCACAAAGTCTGTGCTGTGCTCATGTGATACTATATGTAATGCTGAGAGAGGCTTCCCGCACACTGTCCGTGTTTGCTTTATTTAAGAATGTTTTGGTTGGCATTTGACCTTCATCAGGTAACAATGATGAAGGTCTATTGTGACCAAAACATTCCTAATAAAGTATTTTTTCCAAGCAAGGACAGTATGTGGGAAGCCTATCTCAACTACCTAGAACTTTTTATCCCTGTGCACCTGCCAAAAAAAGAAACATTGGAAGGTGTGCAGTAGCCTTCCAGTCTACACTTTAATGTTATCAATGTTGGCGCAACCTGCCTGCTGGCTAGGGATAAAAATATATGAATAAATAAACCTGCTGACTAGTAAAAAAGAAAAAAAATCAATTTTCATCATAGCTGTGTGTTATTGCCTTACTTATTTATTGGACTTTATAACGGAAACATAAACCCTTGATTTCCTTCCAACAAGAGGACACCAGGAGTGACCATTTCATGGCCATTTCTGAAAAAATGATATCCCGGTGGGGAGGTTGAGGGGGAGTCATGCCCCCTTAGACCCGTTCCTGTTTTGGGTGCCCTAAACCCAGTTCTGGATTTTTTATTTATTTTATTTAACCTTTATTTATCCAGATAAGTCAGAGAGAGTCACAGAGAGAACCAATTCTCATTTGCAATGACGACCTGGCCAAGAGGCAGAACAGAAAGCAAGTCTATACATAAAACATAAGTTATGTTGTATATACACAAGTAAAATACATCACGCCTGTCTGTCTGTGTTTCTATAGATGAGGTCTTCAGACAGCCCCCATTCCATATGAACACCATGCACGTAATGACCCCCTTCTGCTTCAAAGACGGGGTGGACAAGCAGCGCCCCTACCTCTCCGGAGGCTGCCCCGTCAACATGTTCGGAGCCCAGTTCGAGACAGAGGTGACACTGGGGGGGGGGGGGCTCGTCTACCGATCAAGAGTCAGATAAACTCTGATGCATTTGGAGCCAGGAAGCCAGGCTACCAATCAGATGACCCCTGAGAAAAGAACCTAATCGATCAATGACATGTTGAGACTGTGAAGCTCTGTGGACTCAGATGTTGAGAGTCTGTATGAAAGTGATGTTGAGAGTCTGTATGAAACTCATTATTGTGTGTCTATAGGAGGTGGAGAGAGACAGCTTATCTGCCAAGGGCTTGATTATGATAGTGATTTATTATTTGTATTATTATAATTATGAGTATTATTATGATTATGATTATGATTATGATTATTATAGTTACTGATTTCACTGTGTGCATGATGATAATGATGATGATGATGATGATGATGATGATGATGATGATCAACCCCTCTGTGATAGACAATGCTCTATGGGCCAGGCCAAACTGAGACGAGCCAACAAGAGAGTGATGTGTGGATATGGCAACTGGTATGTGTCATCTTAACCCCCCACCATCACCGTTACCATGCACTTACTATGCATTTACTGACTCATAACTATTTCTAACTGCCCATATGTCTGCCTCTCTCCCTCTTCCCATTTACACACATCTATATCCCTTGCTTTCTCTCCCCTTCCTGTCTGGGTCTCTCTCTCTCTTTCCTTCTTCCCTCGGTTTCTGTCTCTTTCCTTCCTTCCTCCCTCTGTCTCTCTCCTTCTTCTCATTGTCTCTCTCTACTTTAACTCCCTCTGTCTCTCTCTCTTGCTCTCTTTCCTTCTTCCCTCTGTCTGTCTGTCTGTCTGTCTGTCTGTCTGTCTGTCTGTCTCTCTCTCTCTCTCAGGAAGGATCCTCTCATGTAACTATGGATGGACAAGAGTTTCCTCTCTCTGCTGGGGACAGTCTTCTCATCCCAGCACAGAGCCAGTGAGTGGGAACAGAGTGATAAGACAGATATGAGACAGGGAAAGGAAGTCCAGAGAGGCGCTAGTTAGGCCATGCCATTCCTCAGAGTACAACCATACCAGGTCTTCCTTCCGGCTTTCGTTCAGAGCAGACGCTTTTGTTGCTTGCTCCTGCTCTTGTATTTTTCTATCTCCCCTTACACTTTGTAGTTCTTCTTTTTTCTGTGGATTTTCGAATCTAAACATGGAATTGATAAGCTGGTCTCTCAACGGATTCTCTCAAATAAAATATGATAGGGAACAAGTTCAAGAAAAAGACTCAAACCAAACTAAAAACAAGCCAGATATAAACAGTGACCATCTTGTCCCCCACCGATGATGCATGTTCCTTTGTGGTAATGAAAGAGTGGAAACATTATATTTTCTTAATGAATATGAATATATGAAATGTTTTAAAGTGTTATTAATTTTACATGCATAGTATTTAACTAATCCCCTCTTTAATTATCAGGCCAAGACACAATATGTGCACCAGTCAGTTTTTTGCTGGCGTCATGGCAACGTAAAGCAGATGCAGTGTTATACTGTTCCTGCATTTGTGAAATGTGCGACCATCTGCAGGTTAATCAAAGGACTTATTGTAGTATGACACATAGTACTGTAGCTTCTGTCCATTAGGGACGCACCGAGAAGTCATCATCTGTATCTGTTCAACCAGCAAAATTATATGTATCTGTATTCGGATAGAACCCAGAAGTGGGTGTGGTTTATACCGGAGGTTGTGATAAATCATATTTTCTAACCTAATATTAATTGGCAATGCAATTTTTGAGCCTTCAAAGCATCAAATTGATTTAATATTGGCATATAATTAGTTCTTAAATATATTTCCACATCCTCATAATTTACTTTTCATCTTGCAATCAGTTTAACTAAACTTAAACAATGCTGATTTCTCAGCCATGAGCATTACTATTACCTCCTGAATCAAGTCACGTAACGTTCTCTTCTTCTTAGATTTCTTAAAGGAACAGCTGTCTTTAACAGAAACAATTACATCTACCTTGAAATTATGAAAACCTAAACGACAGTGACAGAACACTAACCCATGAGAATCCTATAATACATTTACAACAAGCATCATCAGAGCTATTAAACACCTCAAGCTCTGAACTCTGTTGATTTAGAATTAGACATGCCCCTGAGTAGAATATACTATACTGAGTAGAATAGACTGTCACTGTGAAACCAAGAATAGTTTATTTTTTTTTTTTTTTTTATGTACAAAGCAAAATGTACTTGACAATTACCTGGTGGTGGGCTCTGGTACATGTGTGTGATGAACGAGCGACCAAACAAACGTACACAGGTTGATCTAAAGGCCCTTGAATGAAGATCAGAAATCCTCCTGTTTGAATGTTGGGGTGTTGTCTCTCCTGCAGGTACCGGTGGCAGCGGGCCGAGGAGGCGGTGGCTCTGTATGTCGCTCAGAACCCTGAGAGAAAGAGACCCATGACCACCGACCACCTTCAGGACTCAGCATTCTCACACCCATAGTAATGAAGGGCTACTGGTCTCCCATGCGCTACGAGGAGAAGAACCCCGAAACACGTCTCCAACTGACGGACAACATGCACGCTTACACTGAACACTAAGACCAGTCATTGGATCCTGGGAAAGTGAAATAAAAGGGGAATGTTTTTGCCCGTATCCTGGTAGAACATTCACAACGGTCGCTGGAAACTATAGATTGAGGGAAAAGGCCATGTATTTAGCACGGAGCTGAACATTTAATTTAAATTACATTGAATTATATAAACATAATAAAATATGAAAAAACGTGGAATGTACAGTAGTTACTGTATCTGCAGCAACAGCTCTTTCTACTAATGGCAAATAAACTTGAAATGAGCTGAACATAACTAAAATGAAGAAGTTGTGTATTACAGCTCCTACTTCCTTTTCTCTCTTTCCTGTTGAACACTACGCATACATGTACCAACAGTTAAAATAACGGTATCTAGTATACATCTACAGTACCAACAGTTAAAGTAACAGGGTATCTTGCGGCTTTATGACATAAACCACCAGTAGGCTGCCTTCTGGGAAATAGTACTGTTAGGTTACATTTCCAGTATGGATGGATGAGACAACCCATCATGTTCAAGCTTGCTTTAGTTGAGGAATGGCAGTGCTCATATTACCTGCTGTCATGACAACAGAAAGACTATCACCCCGGGTCCAGCTTTCAAAATCATGGGTTGCCCAAGACCAAAGTTGAGAAATGTTGTTCCAGTAGAACAAACAGTAGGGTTTCAAGATTTCAAGATTGCATCAAAACACTTACACACCAGAGAGAGTACACTGTGTTTATACTTGCCGGCTCAGTTGATAAATTAGAGATGTAGGTTTCTTTCAAGGTTGGTAGATAGCCCGGTTAAAGTGCCTGACTAGTGTCTGAAAGGTTGCTGGTTCAAGACTGGGCTGGGCCAATTGCCTACTGTTGTGCCCTTGAACAAGGTAGCCTACTGTACTCAGTACTAGCTCAAGACATTCTAAGTCGCTTTGCATAAGAGTGCCTGCTAAATTGTATAGATTTGAACACGTTCATTTTTTCTTTCTACAAGATTCAAGATTTCTTTATTTGTCCCATGTAATGTACAGTGTACAAACACATTCTGTTGATGTAAAAGAGTGAAAGAAACAAGGGATCTTGTGAAATATCATAGTGAGGTACTGTACATGGTGATCAACACTGCAGGTATGAGGGCATGCTATGACACATGGGATGTTCAAAGTGATGCAGACTGTATCACTGGAAGTGCTCTACTGTATATGAGCTGGGCTCTCTGCACATACTCAGTCCTCCAGACGTATCCTCAGCGTGTTTCTGATCACGTGTTGCTCTGCTATGAGCGACGCCAGGGCCCAGGGCAGGGCGTACTCCAGGGTCACCACGCTCGCCACGTTGTACCTGAACCCTGAGTAGTCCCAGGGACACGCCCCCAGGAGACCCAGCCCCACCCCCCAGCTGAACTCCCACAGGTAGATGAACAGGGTGTAGGCGGCCAGCCGTAACGGCAGGGGGCGACGTCCGGCCAGCAGCCCATCGCGCAGGCGCTCCATGAAGAAGATGGCCAAGGCGTACATGGGCAGCGCCCACAGGCTGGTGTGTCCCGCCAGCCTCCTGTCCCGGGTGCTGCACCAGTCCCAGAGGGCGGTGAAGGCCACCTCACACAGACAGCCGTGCAGGGCGTAGACGTAGAGGCGCGCCAGAGGCGACAGTAGGGAACCCTGGCATGGGGGGGGCACGCTGCCCACAGGCTCTGACGGGACCACCTCGTCATCACCAGCGTCTGGAACAAGAGGACAGCATACACACACTTCTGTCACCGTCACCCCTAGACTACTGTACGTACATTAGATTACAGTAGAGTCCTTAGACTAGCACAAGCGGATGTGAGAGGAACACAGAGCCATCTGGAACTAGACGAGATGGCCGTATCTCAAATTTCCCTACATTTCAGTGAAATTTTGAGGAAGGAAACCACAGCTGAAATCGCAGGAAGGGAAAGTTGTATCCAATGTTACTTACAGTACAATGAGTCAATTTCTCAAGAGCACTGTATGTGAATTTACTGGATATCCCAGTCATCATCAGTAAAGCCTTCAATGAGAACAAGTGACACCAGTGGTCACCATTTTGTTTTAATACCTAAACATGGATGTTAGCGTTTGGAAGGGACGGTTGGCCCAGTGGTTTTTACTAACCCGGTCTAGTATATTTCAGGAAGTTAAAGTTATGGTGGGTAATCAACATAAATATCCTGCTGGTACTGTTTCAGATTCATTTCAGATTATTAAACAATATATAATTCCATTATAATGTGGTATTTCTTTCCCAAGTTATTTTCCATAGTAAATGAGTGATTTACAGTGTGTTATCTGTGATTACATAAGCAAGTTTGCGAGGGTGAGATTGCCTGTAAAGAAAAGCAGATGTGGTTTGAAGCACACGCTATGGTGTTAACCCCATTAGATTAATCTGTTTAGTCTGCTAACAGCCTAATCTTAGCCAAGCAAATGCTCAGCAAATCCTTGCCAGATTCTTACACTCCTCCACATTTCAAATTGTACTCATTCACCTTTGTTGAAGCAAATTGATTAACTGAAAAGTTACTTTAACAATCTACCTTGATTAAGATACAATATGGCAAACTGATCGCCCCAACGTGAAAATGATTAGTCCCTAAGTATCATTAATCCAATCCAACAGGTGCCACATTCAGCAGTGACCATAGTGTCACGGTGGTATGATAGCCTGCAGATGTCGGATACTGTTACGACGATGGAGGGTCTAACCGAACACCACACACCATTAAACATGTGCCATACTCACCCAGAGTTTGAGTGCCCACCACCCTTCTTACATGTACTGTTCTCACCTCCATCCAAGAGCCAGACACACACACATATCCCGTGTGACTTTGCATTTAATCCCGCTTCCCTGTGTGTGTGTGTGTGTGTGTGTGTGTGTGTGTGTGTGTGTGTGTGTGTGTGTGTGTGTGTGTGTGTGTGTGTGTGTGTGTGTGTGTGTGTGTGTGTGTGCATGTGTGTTTAGATCCTGGGCTAAACATTAAACCAGTCCATGTTATCGGAGCTAGAGGGAGATGTCTCTGCTGTACGCCGAGGCCATGGTGTGGATGAGGAGGAAACCCAGGAAGCTCACCTGCACCAT
The DNA here is from genome assembly GCF_949987555.1 of Borostomias antarcticus. NCBI lineage: Eukaryota > Metazoa > Chordata > Actinopteri > Stomiiformes > Stomiidae > Borostomias > Borostomias antarcticus. The sequence continues at coordinate 8,938,439 of NC_140258.1, forward strand.
CACTGGCAGTGTGTGTATGTGTGTGTGTGTGACCAACATAAACCAAACTTTTAAAGGGCACACTGTCAAGGTCCTCCCTCCCATTGCTGTCATTTGAATAGGTCTGAGTGGAGACTGGATCTTATCAGGGGAGTCTGTCTTCTTTACCAGGCGTAGAGAGCGAAGTCACACGGCCCTATGGTGGACTGATAAGAAAGGGGCAAACTCCGCTATGCCTTCAGTATACAGTATGAGTCCCATAGACTTCACTGTCTGCAGCGATTAGCACACAGGAAAGAGGTTTTGCACATGGGCACAAATGACACATAAGACAGCTCTAAGACTTTATCATAACGATTTCAGAGTCATTTCCTGTGACCTCCAGGTTGGTAATTTTGCTTGCTATAATAATCTGATTTTACATGCTTTGATGTTTCCCCGTGAAGGATTGTATCATGACAGCAAGCAATACCATCAACCTGGAAATCATAGGAAATTGAGCAATTGCCTATCAACTGCAATGTCTTACTAAACATGTTGCAATAGTTTTGAGGAGCCCTGTGCTGAGAAAAGAGATTCACAGGTACATATTTGCATGTGTACACACAAATAGCATACAGCGCACCACGCAATAAAGTCTCCCTTTATTGATAAGCAGATGTCCACCATGTGACCACTGTTAAATCTTCTCTTGTTTGTTTTGTGCGTATTGTAATATAGAAGTGAAATGAATGGGAGAACTCTGGGGATCAGAGTCCACTACTGACACAAACACATGCGCGCGCACACACACACACACACACACACACACACAGATATGCACATGGCCTTACATGACCCAGCAGTGGTAAACACAGTGGGAGAGCTGAGTACACCATGTTGAGGTTAAAGACAGACAAAATGTTTTACTTCCAGCATCAAGCCCCTAAAAATACACACATACACACACACACACACACACACACACAAACACACATTTTTATTTGCGTGAGTGCGTGCTGTTTTAGTGAATATGACCATGAAAATCGTTGAGTTTTCAGTGTCTGGAAAACTTTCTAAGAGCTGTGGAATACTGATTACACGAATATGGATATGGAATATGGAAATCTACCCTTTAACAGAATACAGGAAGTCTTGACATCCCTGACAGAATATTACACCTTTAGAGTGGAGGCTTACTGAAATGACTGAAACAGTCTATGATACCTTGTATTTTTCCATTTACCTTCCTACAGTACGTAGATTAGGATTAGATGAGGAAGTAGATTAGGAACACTCTTGATGAGAACATTAAGATACTAACGTACGGTAAAAAGATACTCATCTATGTACACTGTGTACTTTGTCTGATACCGCACAAGTGATCTTGAGAAAGTTTTAGTTTAATAGGACAATGTGCACATACATCAAATGTTTGCAAGAAACAGAAAGATGGGCGCACCAGATTTAGCTAAAAGCTACATTCCATCTGTAGTCTGAAGTCATGAGTCCCTCAGGTCAGCTTTGCTGTTGCAGCCCCTAGACTGTGGAATAGCATCCCCCTCTCTAACAGATATGACCCCTCCATTGATTCCTTGAAGTCCAGGCTCTTCAAAATATTTTTTTCTTTCGAATTTGGATTCTCCTGATGTGGTTTTATGTGTGTCTATGTGTTGTCCTTTTATACCTACAGCATGTGTTGTGTATTGATGCTTATGTGGGTGTTTTGGTTTTTAGTCTTTTTAGGGGGCCAAGCACCGAAGGTTTGGTAAGTTTTCTTCTTCTTCTTCTCTTCTTCTTCTTCTTCTTCTTCTTCTTCTTCTTCTTCTTCTTCTCCTCCTCCTTCTTCTTCTTCTTCTTTTTCTTCTTCCTTCTTCTTCTTCTTCTGAAACCATAACTTCCAATTATGTAGATTTTCCGCCATTTTTATTTTTGGGAAAAACATTAAAAAACTTCCTAGGAAGTTTCTCCAATTTGCATGAAACTCAGTAGACTCAATCTAGGGACCAATATATAAAGTTCAATCTTGGCAAAAATTTGAAAAGTAAAAAGACAGAGCCATATGAGCCAATGAAGATTGTGGTCTCGTCCGGGTTTCCACTGTAGTTGTAATATGGTGATATTCTGGTCCAGGTCTGACTAGTCATGATATGACTTCAGTTGGCCCCAATTAGGCTTGTCTGGATTCGTCCGGGTCCGTCCGTGCTTGCTGGGTTCCTCTGCCTATCCCTCGGATTTAGACAGCTGTCTTGCAGATGAATTGATTCACTTCAGATCCTTCATTAGACCTGACGGGCCTCCTCCATCAAAACTCCTGAAAACAATACTCGAATGTGGACTACAGTCAACTTTTCCAAACGTGTACATTGCATTAAGACTGTATCTGACGCTTCCCGTCAGCAACTGTGAGGGAAAACGTTCCTTTTCCCAAATGTCGAGGATACAAAATGAACTCAGGACAAGGATGACGCAGAGACGCCTAAACAGCCTGTCTCTCATGGCCATTGAATCATAACTCGTCCGGGAGTTGGACTTTGACGACTTGATAAACGACTTCTATTCAAGGAAGACCAGAAAAAAAACAATTTAGGTGAGTACTGTAGCTATTTTTTTCACTGCGGTTGTATTAGGTGTGTAATACATGCTGTGTGGTTGTTGGTTGCCCTGGCCTGTGCTATTGTATGACCAAACTGTGCTTGGGGAGGGTACACGCAGTGCGTGTGTAGGCTACTATTTGCGTGTGAGGTGCCGCTATAGGCTATAGGCTCAGGCAGAGGGTGACTGGCCTCTTCCTGTAGAATTAACATTATAGCAATGGAAGCAATTGATTCGAAGCAAACTGGTTTGTAGATGGAGAGCACTAAGCAGTTTTGTCTCATCACAAGGTAAATCAATTACAGACAAGTGTCCATGCCAACCATCTGTGTTAGGACCTCCAAAGCTCTTTCTCTGAGCATATAGACATGGCGGTGTCATCTAGCGGCTCTAACTGATGGAAGAAGAAATGTCAATGGTTTATTTAATCCAAGCAACCACAGATTACATGCCAGTGTAGGCTATATGGGACTGGGCTGTGTAAATTAATGCATTTTACTACTTACTCCCACAATAACTGTTCTGTTACAGTATATTTGTTTTATTTGCAGCCCAGTATTTTAACATCGGCTCATTGAAATACCTACCCTGTACAAACTGTTGGGAGTTGCAACTGCCACCAGGGTTGGAGGAGACCCCCCGTGCACCCCGTCCATCAAGGGGTGACCCTCGTTGCTGGAGAGGGCCAGCTCCTCAGCAGGGGTGTAGTTTTTTGGAGCAGGGCCCCCTCCAGTCTTCCTTGCATCATTTTTCTTCCTGTTCGCTACAAGCAATTTCAAAGCCATTTCATTGTTATATAGGCCTTTGTATACTACATACATCGACCTAAAACAGTGACGGCTTAAAGCACCACAACAGCCATGTAGGCTGCTTATTGAAGATTTACAAGTAGGCATACGTTTTGTTTTGGATTATGTTTTATATTTGTTCCTGACTCCCTAGAACATTTCCCATTGCCAGGGTTGGCGCTGAAGGAATACATACCATAAGAATAGGCCTACATCTATGCAACTCATTAATTTCAAGGAATACACACGTAGTAACATTTAGGCTATGGTGCATTCTTTGTCTTCTCCTCTTGTCTCTCCTCCCCGTCTTCATGTCAGTCATGCCTTTCTCAAGTCATTGAACACCAACCTTTTCGGAACAGGCCGATTAATTGCAGCTTTCCAACTATTCATCCAAACAATGTCATACTTGACACTGCATTCCCTGGGTGCTGAGTAACACACCTGCCGAATGTTAACTTCATAAAGTGTCTGGTTGTCATGATAGATTATTGTCACTAGGGCTGATGGCGACCATTTTGAATTACTGTACCTTGATTTCAAGATTTTCCCTTCGGATTACTCTTTTTGTATGTTAAATAGGATACCTTTAAGGGTATGAGACAAGTAAAATAATTCAATTTGTGTGAGTTCAAGTTACATTCTTACTGGATTAATAGGTGATTATGTTATTTGGGTAGGGGGCAGTCAGACACACCAGAACAATTGCAAACCTCTAGAATTGGCTCACTTTGGTGGTGTCACAATCATCTTCCTGCCTCTGGCCAAGCCCACACAGGAAGGCAGGCTTTAAGCAGACAGTACAAAGACACTGCTCAGATGTCACCAGAGGAGTGGGAAGAGACACATCAGCAGATAACATTTGCCAAAGATATCTGGAGGTCACGGTCTCTCTCGTGAACTCTGTGAAAAAAGCAATTTTTCATAACACTGGCCTGCATAGACGTGCCACTCAAATGGTGAGTATTAGATTTATCTTTTCTGAGAGGGTTAACTGTTTTGGTAGTACTGAATGTGATGCATTATGAGATATGTAATGTGGCAAGAATACTACTGCTCCTGTTTGTTTTTATCATCTTAATTTCATTAAACAAACAAGCTAAGACATCAGTCTCAAGAGCAACAAACAATGGGTCTGTTTATACCATACTGTTGTTAAACAGATAATGTAACAGTCTTCTCAAAGAGAGGGCGTGGAATGTGTGGATCAAAAACTGTGAAAATAATTTCATTTTCAATCAGTGCTCTAGATATGCAAATGAAATTTCTCACATTTCAAATCACCTCTATAAATAAAAAGACCCTGTACAAACACCTCTACAAACAAACAGGATGTGATGCAGAAAACCCTGATCTTAAAGGGTGGTTTTCCACTCTTCAACTATTGCTTCACTATTACATAATACTGGGTGTGTAATCTTTAATTCAATCATGGGTTCTCTCTTGCTGATAGAGGAATCTCTGAGAAATTCATTTTGACTAAATAAGTACATAGCTTCTGAACAGGAAGTTGTTATAAAGCCAGAATTTTGTCTGCCTGAAAATATGTTCAATCCATGATTTCTGGAACGCATGAACACAATTGACATGTCTCCTTCTTTGCCTTTCACAGATATACTACATTCAATACACTGAAAAGAGGAAGAGGCAGACTTTGTGAACTACACCCAACATACAAGTTTCCTTACAGCTAAGCAGTACACGTCCTAAAAATGGTTGCAGTGCCTACTGCATTTCAGAACTCTACAGCAGTACCGGACCACCACTGTCAGGCCACCCAGGACATGGTGGCAGACATCCTGCCTCCAGTCCTGATCATAGAGATGCTAGTGGGCTTGCCTGGCAATGCGGTGGCTCTGTGGATCTTCTGCTGCCGCCTGAAGGTCTGGAGACCCAGCACCCTGTTCCTCTTCAACCTTGTCGTGGCCGACTTCCTGCTCATCATCAGCGTGCCTTTCCGCATTGACAACCTCCTCCGCGGGGAGTACTGGGTCCACGGCGACGCCATGTGCCGCATCAATCTCTTCATGCTAGCCGTCAACCGCTCAGCCAGCATAGCGTTCATGACCGCCGTGGCGGTGGACCGCTACTTCAAGGTGGTCCACCCGCACCACCGCATAAACCGCATGGCATCCAGCCAAGCACGCTGGGTGGCGGCGGGGATCTGGGGGGTGGTGATCTCCCTTCGATTCCCCCTTCTGACCATCGATCTGCTCACCCAAGAAGGTAACAGGTCCCTTTGCCGGAGCTTCAACTCCTACAAGGATCCTCCTTTCGCAATAAAGCTGCACTACATGGTGTTCATTGCTGAGTTTTTCCTGCCCTTGCTGCTGCTGCTCTTCTGCTCGGTAAGGATTGGCTGCATCCTCCGCCAACGGCAGATGGACAAGGAGCAGAAGGTGCGGCGGGCCATTCGCTCAGTGGGCGTGATCGTTGCGGTGTTCATCATCTGCTTCCTGCCGGGGATCGCCACAGGGCTGACCTCCCAGTTCATCCAGAAGTTCTCTCCCAAGGATTGTGTGTCCTACAGAATGGCCGTCCAGCTGTTCAGCCTGTCCATCGGGTTCACCTACCTGAACAATGCCCTAGACCCCATCATCTACTGCTTCTCCAGCTCCATGTTCCGCAATGCCCTCAAGAGCTCCATTAACCACCTGGGCTTAGTGGAGCTGAGGCTGAGTCGCCGGGGAAGCATGACCAGCGATGGGTGATTGGAAGCTGGGGAGGAGATATAGTGTGAGACCCTGCCCTCCAACGGAGAGAACCCATCACACAGGAAGACTAACAGGGACAACAGACTCATTAGTTTCATACGAAATTGGAATGTGTTATGGCATTGGGATTGTCAAACAGTGGAATTTCCTCTTACTTATTTTTGAAAGGCTGTACAGTATGGTAATTATGCTCAGTGCTCCGAAGCTATGTTGGATATGCGCTTGAAATGACAGAAAATCCAGTCAAAATTAATATTTAAATTCCACATTCCTTTTAGTAACCGCATATCGTCCCATATTATTCTTTTTTAATATTTTAAATTGATTTTTTTTTAAATAAATTAAGACGTTTCTGTGATAGTTGAAGTGCTATGAGTGATGGTTTGCACAATAATACAGTTAGAATTAGTATATTATAATAATGAAGTGTTTTTCTACTGTGACTGGAATGTAAATAACATTATTTTGTTTTATTTTTGTAATTTTTTGAGAATTTAAATAAAAATTGTTGATCACATTTTAAGATCAATCTTTTACAATGTGTCCTTTCACCAAAACTGCTTGGAAATTTTATACAGTAAATCTGATATAACACTATATGATACTTCCAGGACCATACATTTTGCATCCTATATTATTGCTAGTACAATCATCACCAATGATAGTTTGAGCACACATTATTGACTTCAAGGGGTAATGTGCTATTTTGGACATTTAGTCCTATTTGTCTGTCTACCATGAACCTGAAACATACAGGCAGCACAGGTTGTAATCTTACTCGTCTCAGTATGCTCTCCTGTGAAATGTATCGCAATACGAATATTGTAAGGTGTTTGGCATGACTTGCACATAGTCCTCCATGGGAGCAGTGAAAATAAGCGCCAGGGAATGCTTACGTCCAAGTCATGCCAAACATGTAAAGATATTTGGATTGCGATAGTTGCTAGTTTGTTCCAACAACTTCAGAGTCATCTCGAGATTACCTATGAGAGACACAGAGCACAGGGATGGATCCGTCAGTTCATGCAAGATACATGAGCTTAGCAGAAGAAACAGACAAGGGCCTTGAAACAGAGAGTCTGACTAATAAGAATACTGTGATTAGATGGCTGAACAGATCCAGACAATATGCCATACAATGTGTGTGTGTGTGTGTGTGTGTTTGTGTGTGTGTGTGTGTGTGTGTGTGTGTGTGTGTGCGTGTGTGTGTGTGTGTGTGTGTGTGTGTATGAGTGTGTGTGTATAAGTGTGTGTGTGCATGTCTCTGATTATTTGGTGTCTGTGTCTGATTATGTGTGTGTGTGTGTGTGGGGGGGGGGGGGGTCTAATTTGTGGAAGCACTAGGGAATTAGTAATCCATCTATTATATACTCTAAGTGATAGTGTTGTACTCCAGCGATTACCAAAACATATACCCATGCTCAGATATGCTGTGGGGCCAGCAGAATCCCCACTGTAAGATAACAGGAGGGAACAACCAAGGTTTATGGCACAAGGCATTTTATGTTATACTGTACTGTAGGTGTGAGTGAACCGTGTGAGTGAACTCGAAGATAACGAGTGAGGGAACCATGGAGAGGGAGTTTGGCCGGAGAATCGGAGCAGCTGGTGCGGTTCTGCAGTCGCTATACCGCACTGTTGTGACGAAAAGAGAGCTGAGCCAAAAGGCAAAGCTCTCGATCTACCGGTCTATCTTCGTCCCCACCCTCACCTATGGTCATGAAGGATGGGTCATGACCGAAAGAACGAGATCACGGATACAAGCGGCCGAAATGAGTTTTCTCCGGAGGGTGGCTGGGGTCTCCCTGAGAGATCGGGTGAGAAGTTCAGTCATCCGGGAGAGACTCGGAGTAGAGCCGCTGCTCCTTTGCGTCGAAAGGAGCCAGTTGAGGTGGTTCGGGCATCTAGTGAGGATGCCTCCTGGGCGCCTCCCTAGGGAGGTGTTCCAGGCGTGTCCAGCTGGGAGGAGGCCGCGGGGTAGACCCAGGACTAGGTGGCGGGACTACATCTCCGCACTGGCCTGTGAGCGGCTAAAGATTCCCCAGGCAGAGCTGGTTGATGCTGCTAGGGAAAGGGATGTCTGGGGCCCCCTGCTGGAGCTGCTGCCTCCGCGACCCGACCCTGGATAAGCGGATGAAGATGATGATGATGATGATGATGATGATGTACTGTAGGTAATTGTAAACAACCCCTAAGGCTGAAGGCAGGCTGCTTACTTTTTGTGTTGGAGACAGGATACCCTGAAATTAACTTGGGATAATTCATGTTGAACTGGGCCAGAGCAGCTCATTCATCTCATTAGGAGTGGGTAAAATGACCCAGAGCTCCCTTTTGGGTTTGTTTCCTCCGGGATAGTGCATCTCAAGGTTTGTGATCTGTGGCCAAGAGTTCTACTGAGTCACACTACATTTCCTTCTATAGTAATGTCAGGCTGTCACGCCTGTCAGGGTGATCAAATTGCTTCCTACACGATCAATTTTCAGATAGAGATATGCAACAGCAACCAGGCGTGGGATTAGGACTGAAATTAATTTAACTCAGGAACACACAGACAAGCATGCACACGTGCACACACACACACACACACACCCCCACACACACAAACCTCGACTTTCACGATCTCAACAACTGACAACCAACACAAACAGGGCCATGTTTAAATTACAGCAACACAACATACAATCTTACACAGTGTAATATGTTGGTTTGCTAGCTCTGTTGCATCCTGATTGGCTCCTCTGAGCCAAGCTTTTTAACAAGGTAATTTGGGCTGTCTCTGACCTACAAGGGATTCTGAGGCAGGCAAGCAGTAATGAGGAGCTCTGCCTAAAACTCCACACCTGAGAATATCAGTTCTGAGGTGAGTGAGTGAGTGAGTGAGTGAGTGAGTGAGTGAGTGAGTGAGTGAGTGAGTGAGTGAGTGAGTGAGTGAGTGAGTGAGTGAGTGAGTGAGTGAGTGAGTGAGTGAGTGAGTGAGCGAGCGAGCCAACAATGCTCAACAAAGTTGTACTGTAGCTTTAAACTGTCACAGACCTACAGGTATTCCGCAGGGGTTGAAGAGTGGACAATTTTAATCCCCCCTTTAAAAGGCCAGCATTAGCAGTTTAATGAGCCTCTTGTAATAGTCTACAGTCTATAGTCTGAGGTTTGATAATAATTGGTGACATTCTATCAGACTGGGTCCCTGCGGTGTATTTAGCATGGCAACGGGCCACAGGGGAGCGGGCAAAAGATTTCCAGATACACTCAGACAGAACCAACCAGGCTCAAACATGGACGGCAATAATGAGAGTCAAAACTTTGGATGCAAACCAGCAGAACCGTCACCATGGCATTGGTAAGAATTTTGATAGGGATGAATGGCATTGGATGTTTTTGTCAGCACACTATGAGATTGTGTGTGTGTGTGTGTGCGTGTGTGTGTCTGAGTGAACATGAGCTGCTCCCCAATTAACTGCTCAGTACAGGTGTGAATTGATAATTGGGGAGCAGTGCGTGTATCTATGTGTGTGTGTGTGTGTGTGCTGTAATGGGTGTGTATGAACGCACTTGTATGTGTGTGACCGGACTGTGGCCCCTGTAGGGCGTTGCTCTCTCAACACTCGGGACCCAGAGGATTAATCAGACACAGTGCAACCAATTATCCTTTCTCACCGCCACACGGCCCAGGGTGTAAAAATAACCCCTGGCAGCTTCTTGTCAGCACACCCACCAGCCAGTGATGTATGAACTGAGCCCCATCACCTGCCCACGCGGCTGGCCAGACGTCTATGCTGCGTCCATCAGACAAGACCTAGCCGAACCAATATGTTGTGCTTCTGTGCCAAACTCGGCCTGAAAAGAAAGGCGCCAGTGAGAAAGGTTGAACTAGAAGGCGCCGTTGCTTCAGCCATATTTGAGGTAGCCTGTCATTGTTGTAGAACTAACTGTTAAACTTTTTGTCCATTCTTAGCTAATTCTGTCATAACTGATCAATAAGGCCATTCCCAATCAATGTTTGTCTCCACTCTCCATTGATCAGTCATCCAACATGAGTCCATTTTATACCACCCATCCATCCATCCATCCATCCATCCATCCATCCATCCATCCATCCATCCATCCATCCATCCAACTGCAGCTTACAAACTTTTTTTTTCTCAATATGAACTTTGTCCATCTTTTGCTTCTATTTAGATTTAGCCTATTCTAATTTACCTTTGCCCTCACCCCTTTCAGATGAGTAGATGGAACAGTTTACCCCACTTTAAATACAAGCCTTTTTGCTCCACCTTCTAAAGACAGGTCCAACATATGGCAGAAAGATTATGAAGGGGTACCTTTCTTCAAAAGGTGTAAATGCTGCAGAGTGCCGCGTGGGAAAGGTGTTGAGGGATATCCATGCACCATACAATGAAGCATGCCGTCTAGTAAGTATTACAGTAAATACGTAGATTCACCAATTATAAGTAGATTATTAGTAATATTTTGCTTGTTCTACAGGGTGCCCGTAATTTTAATCCTCAGCTGTATCATGCGGAATACACTGGCCATAAACTGCACCTAGACCAGAATGAAAAGTTGGTGATGTTTGGTGTGACACATGTTTTGGCAGTGGATGGCTATAGCTCCAAGATTGTTGGCCATGCAACTATACCTGTCAAAAACAATCTCATAATTTATTAAGATGTTTACAGGTAAACACCTACATTTCTTTATAGTACTAAAATGCATTTTATTTGAGGCAAAAACGAAAAATGCAAAAATGAATTTTAAACTATATTAAAACAGAGATACAGTATAGTGCTGTGTGTGTGTTTGTGTGTGTGTGTGTTTGGTGTTATGTAATCCTTTATACATGCAACTATAGTGATTCATGGTCTTTTACCGGCAGGCTGTCGTCACTGAGGGAATGTGGGAGGCACTGTGAGAGAAGACCATGGCAAAGAGTTCTACTTAACCTTGTATATGCAAGAAAAGCTATCACAACACTGAAAGGCCACCATACCGCCAAACCCAGTCCACAAAAGTATGTTTATTTTCATGTTCATCGGCACATACCTTTTACATACTTTGTTTCCGATTTCTGTTGTCTTTGATGTTTCATCAACAAGTATACCATCAATAAGTATACCGTAATCCATAATCCTTGTTTGGATTATGAAGAGCGTCATGAAAAACTTTTTAGGTCAAACATGTGGCGTGCACAAGGTAGTTGCATCGGTCTGAGGTCGCGCGCTTTCACACCATAACTGGTGTGTACAAGAATTTGGTTGAAGCCGCTCCAAAACCATCCCTTCTGGAGGATCTCGATGCGGCTGTTTTGGTGCGCACCTGAGTGCGATGGCTGTGTTAATTCACACAGGCCTAAACGAAGCGCTCTCGGGCCCAAAGCTTGTTTGGTGCGCACTAAATAGTGTCTGTACACCCTTAGGCATTGTACTGTTTGGATTTCAGACACATGATTCTTAAGATTTTTAAATTTAAGATGTTTTAAAGAGGCCCTCATATATGTGTCATTTGTCTCCTTCCTCTTCCTCCTCAAAACACCCCGTCCCGATCAATTGCTGTGGAGCAGCTGTAATTCAGTTTGTTTGTCTCCCCAGACCTAGTGTTAGCTATGGATGCTTAGCTTAGTCTCCACTTGCCTTCTTTATGCTGCTGTAATGCTGGAATACTACCCCCCCCCCCCTACTACCGCCCCCCCCCACACACACACACAGATTATGAAAGTCTTATGTTATCTTATAACATGCGTCTAAACATATATACAGTCACAGCTGCCTTGAACAAGAGCCAGCCAATCTGCTGTACAGAATTTAATGATAAGACTAATTACCAGCCTCCCACACCAGCATCTAAGCTGTCACTTCGATAGAGACCAAGTGAAGAATACTGAATTAGGAGAGGCTGTCTGCTAAGTCTCTTGCCTGCTAAGGCATGGCAAAATGACGGTCCACTGCTTTTGAGTGGGGACTTCAAGGTGACCGAGCTGTACTTCAAATGCCTGCCACTGGCCTCATTAGAATCCCAAATGAGGACAGAGAGGTGGAAGACAGGGAGGCTATCTGGAGGATCCAGATAGCCTCCCTGTCTGTTCATCGGAGAAAGTAGGACTCACACAGACACCTTGGTCCTATTAATGCACCAGATTCACCGAGCATGCCTTCACACAGGCAGGCCAATGATGAGTGAAATAAGTTACACTAAACAGTCCCTTAATAGTTCTCTAAAGGAGCAGCAGTCTGCTGGAAAGATCTATAAAGACTAGACAATTGCATTTCCTGCAGAAAATACGTGTGAATGCTGAGCAGCTGAAAGAAATTGTAAAAGCATTGCTGAAAATACATAAATGTGAAAAATCTAAAATGCATCACATTGCACAGCTGTAAACTGAATTACATAAAGAAGCTAAGAACTTAAATATATTGCGACAAAAGCTGGAAGATAATCTGTAATACTGTCAAAGATGAAAGATGGAATAAACAATGTAATGTATAACTAAAAAGCTTGGAAGCTGAAAAACCTGGGAGCTTAGCTGAAATGTGAAACTGGCAGAATTGGAAGCTGAATTGAATTACCTGATGAAGCTTTTAAACTTTTCAACCTGAGTAGTTTAAGCTTTGAGCCTGTAACTTGAAAGATGAACAAGTTGTTTAAATTCTGCTTACTGACCCTTAGTATGGAGGACCAAACCTGTCAAAAATAAAAACATAAATAAATAAATGACTCAACAAATGACCAATAAATAAATGAATGAATAAATATGCACAAAAATAAATAAATGAATGAATAAAAGAGAGACAAAACATGTACGGAAGAAGTAAAAAGAAGAAAAAACTATAAAGAACCGGAGAACAATAGTGTGAATGCTGACAGCATTCATCCTAATAAAGGATAAGAAATACTGTCAGGATGAGGTGTCCATGAGGAGGGTCCAAGGTTGCATGCAAAGAATAACGCGAGAGAGACAGACACGTGTAAAAGCTGTCTTGGTATTTATTTGAAGCAAAGTACAGTTCAATGCAACAGTTATTTCAAGTGCTCCAGCAGAGAGCACAATAAGTATTTTAAAATAAGCCTGAGAGTCTGAGTTGAGATCTTGTCTCCAAGGCAAGGAAAGAGAGGCTGGTTTGTGTCAATCAAGTCATAGCATGTGGATGGGTCAGCGAAGCTAAGTGAGATGAGGGGATCAGACTGACAGGCCATGTGTCATTTCCTCCATCTTGGTAAAAGACTGCAGCAATTTCACACTTGACCGCCTTTTGCCGAGCACTAACGCATTGGGTTTCGCTAAAGTGGCTTGTGGGCACCCAGGTATCAAAAGGCATCATTAAAATTTTAAGGGGCACATCCGCCTCTCCTGCCAACCACCACACTCCTCTTTGTACATAATCTCCCAGTTATTCTTTTTCAGACATCAAACATTGAGCAAAGTATTGTGTTTCATGTCAAAATTCAGCCTCTGTAGCTCCAATCTGTCCCCAGGAGAAAGACCTTTCAAAGAGACTGGGATATGAGAGTGAAATGCAGTGAAGAAACATGGTTGCAATCAACTACTATACAGTATGGCTGCCAGCACATATCTTAGTCACACGTTGTTAGTGATGGGTTAATCTATGATTATGAGGTAATCATAATTGTGACACAAAATAATTTATTAATTAGCTTGTTAACTAAATTAACAAGCGGCACAGTGGTGCAGTACTTACTGTAGCATTGTTGCTTCACAGCAAGAAGGTCCTGGGTTCGATTCCCGCTTGGGATGATGTTGGCACTGGGGATGTTCTCCCGAGGGTTGTCAGGTAATCAGGTGGGGTGTCTCCCAGGCCTTTTTGTGCAGAGTTTGCATGTTCTCCCCATTTTCGCAAGGGTTTCCTCCCAAGAACCCAAAATGAAAAAAATGCAGAGAACACTCTTCAGTCCTGTCCATGACCAGGACTTGGACTGAGCACTTGGACTTGGTCCCGGGGCACCACTGACAAGGCTTCCCACTGCTCCTGGAGGAGAAGAACTTGGATAGGAAAATGCAGAGGACAAATTCCACCGGTGACCCTTAAAGTTGCATGTGTGTGTGTGTGTTGTGTGCTGTATCACCGCTCATGTGTGTACTTGTATGTGTCACTTGCTGTGTGGCTGATTGAAGACCCTTTGTGGTCCTGTAATTATATTAAAACTCCAACCAACTCTGAAAGAAAGGCAGGAATCAATGAGGAAAGCATGAACAGAAATCAATAATATCAAAGGAATCAATTGTGCTGTTTCCTCGAGGGGATCTACAGGATGTGTGGTTGATACTGTATGGCTTTGCAGCCAAGCCTCTTGAGCTCTTTCTCAGACAATCTACTCTCCTCCCCTCCCCTCCTCTCCCACTCACCTCTCTCTCTCTCTCTCTCTCTCTCTCTCTTTCTGCCTCTCTCTCTAATCTCTCTGCTGCACAGTGCACACCCATCCATCCTTCACTTCTCTTTCCGCTTCTCTCCCTCGTTCGTCATTTATCCTCTTAACGACCCTTTAAAACTGCCCAAGCTCTGCAATAATGCCCAGTCCAGTGCATTTAATGATAGTCCTATACACATATGTCAAGCCACATCAGAGCAGCTGGTGAGGGTGTGTGTGTGTGTGTGGGGGGGGGGGGGGGGGGGGCGGCTCTGTAGCTCTGGGGTACTCAGTGAAATGAAGACCCACCAGGGAGGCAGGCAGAGAAACAGTCAGACATCTTTGAGAAGTGAAGAGCAAGACCAAGAGAAGCTTTCAGAGAGACAGAGTCAGACATCGGTAGGGTGCTTGAATGGAAGCCCCACTCATGACAGAATAACAAGCAAAGTTTTATGTGTGTGCATGTGTGTGTGTGTGTGTGTGTGTGTGTGTGTGTATTTTGGGGGAAGCGGCAGTAGGGTAGCCATTGATTCCAGCTCCTCCCGGCAACATGTCGAGAATGGGGCAAGACACCAAATCACAGTGCGTTGTATGCACGTGTGTGTGTGCGTGTATTTTTGGGGAAGCGGAAGTACAGTAGCTATCGATTCCAGCTCCTCTGGGGCTAGGGGCAAGACACTGAACCACTTGCATGGCAGCTGCCGCCATTGGTGTGTGAATATGTGTATGAATTGGTGAATTAGAGAGGTCATTGTAAAGCGCTTTGGACAAAAGCGCTATATAAGTGCACTCCATTTACTGTACCATTTGTGGGGGGATATAATCATACAGAATTTGAGTGGGGGAGAGGGGTTGTATGTATTGGGTGAGTGAATGGAATGGGATGTTTTTATAGTCTGGAATAAGTCGAACATACCAAAGCATTCTCCGCCCTTCATTCAAAAGGGGAGGCTGAACTCTTTGTCTTGTCACTTGGGGTCAAGTTCCCCGTCTCACACAATCACATAAATGTTGGGGAGTGGACCTTGACTAAAGCACCCCACCAGCGGGACCCCTCACCCTGAATCCTCACCCCATCCCCTCTATGAAAGTAATTATATACTCGGTTTAAGGTAGATTTCAAAGAACACGCGATGTGGTCGATTCAAGCTGGTTTCAAACAAAAGACAATAGTTGTATTCTGTTAGGATTTGCAAAGCGGACTCTAGAACAGGAAGTGTATCCAAGTCAAGAGTACTGGGACTCAGTCGTGCAGTCTCTTTTATAACTTCGTATAGAGGGAGGTGACGTGCACTCAGACAAAGGGTAAAGGGGAGTGATGTCACAAACCAAATGTTCTATCTAAACAGAGGGATTCTCTGGGAACGGATGGAAAGGCAGTTTCACAGAGGTTAAAACAATAAACTGAGAGAAACTCAGAAAACATCAATCAATTAGGAAAACAGAAAAAACAAATTGGGTGTAACATATTGGTGAAACATGAATTTCATTAACACCTCATACTCCCCTACAGCCAGGTTGTCAGATCTGCCCTCATAACAACCCCCCTGGTGAGGTGCAAAGAGCTGGAGGTGAGAGGTAGCTCATTATTGTCAGATGGAGCGGAGGGTATGCCGGCAGGGCAGAGACAGAGTAATTAGAGTCATGACGCGGCTTTCCGTTATGAGACTAATTAGCGTTTGCCATTTTTCTGCCGTCGCCGGGCTCTTGGCCAATCAAAGGTCACTGTGTCACATCTCTTAGACACCAGACACAAAGAGAGCTCCGCTTTAAAATATGCATGTTAACCATGGCAACAACACACAGCAAACACACTAATCCCTCTAAACACACACAGAACAAACATACAATAATAGGCCCTACACAACGAGCATGAGGAAAAGAAGCACAGGCATCTGTGGATGCCTTTAAACAAGGCCTTAAAACGTACCTTTTTTATTATAGTTGATCAATTCCATTAAGATGGAGAAAATTGCCTCCTTGGTCATTGTTAATAATGTTTGTTGAAAGTGAAGGGACAAATCGATGCCATATTAGTCCTCAACTGTGGTCAAAATCTTCAATACAAATAAAACAACTTGTGCCTTAGAGAATGTCATCAGTATCCTTTGTCTGTAAATCTTATTGTAAGATTTATGTTTGCAACAATGAAAAGTCTCATCAACTGTTCGACTGTGTGTAATGATGTTTGCAAAGCACTCCGTTGAAGGCTGAATTGTCACACATACATTTTTCGTAGTTTCAAAACAACCCTTTTACAACCCAAGTACTTTAACAAAATCAATTATTCATGTTCCGAGACATTCTACTGGGACATTCAAATCTTAAATAATATTGGGTTGATGAAAGGGGAATGGAACATTTGCAGTAGTCATTTTGGGCTGTTTCTAATCTGAAAACTAATCCCAACATGCATTTCTTTTATCCAAGAAAAAGATGTGCACGACAATGCATGAGATCAGGAAACCCCAGAAGCTGTGCCATGTACACAGTCATAATATATAGTACAGCCATTATATAACATTATCAAGACATCCCATTAACATCTTCTCTCCCTTTATCCACCTCTCTGTAAATGAGGTTGCACTCTCGAGAGAAGCGGCTGACAAGTGTGACAAAAGTCATTTCTCAGAGAGAACAAGTCATAACGTACCCCTGAGGCCTTGACCTATTTAATTTCTCAACCATCCTAAGTTAGAAGTCCATGTAACGTACAAGCAGGATCACCTCTATGGTGTGTGAATGGCTTGCCTTGGCTGCACTGGGGTTGCTGAACAAGAATGTTTAAATGTTCATATTCAAAGTGTACCAAGTATGCCAGTGTTCAAGGAATCCAATCACAGAAAGCTGTAGTAGCACAGTATACTGTGCGCGCGCACCAGGCCCCCAGGATTCAAAATCTAAAGTGAAGCCCTATTGAACCACGCCATCTTTGAAAAAAACGCGTCACTGATACCTTTGACATGCGCAGTCAAATGACGCGTTCTTGTAGTCCACGAACAGATTGCGCTCATGTGAAATGCAAACGCGCGTTCATGGCTCTCCCTGAGTTAGCAATGAAAAGCGGCTTGCTTATTAATTTACTTTCGTCAAATATATCCGTTGGAAAACTTTTTTTTTATCCAGGCATCTTAGTTTTAACAGTATAATTGTGACTGAACATGTTTTGTTTGCTAATAGGTGATATTCATTCTGTTTCGAGCTCGGCGGGTTAGCCGCAAACTTCATGCCGCAACGAGAGATCCCGTCTCTGGGTGGACGGCTGTTCAACTCGCCTCAACATCGCGTTGTTGTGAACAGAATTAATACCACCTACTAGCAACCAAAACATGTTCAGTCACAATTATACTGTTAAAACTAAGATGCCTGGATTAAAAAAAAAAGTTTTCCAACGGATATATTTGACGAAAGTAGATTAATAAGCAAGCCGCTTTTCATTGCTAACTCAGAGCGGGGAGAGCCATGAACGCAATCTGTTCGTGGACTACAAGAACGCGTCATTGATAACTTTGACTGCACATGTCAAAGGTATCAGTGACACGTTTTTTTCAAAGATGGCGCGGTCCTATAGGGCTTCACTTTTTCAAGCAGTGAGTGATTGGAGTGACCCTACCCAGTTCTATATAACATCCATGGCACACATACACACACACACACATCTTTCACATTTTAATAAAGGCAAGTGATCACAGTGATATACAGTACATGTTCACCACATTTTGGGATGTATTGGACTCAGATTAATTTCATTCGAACTGATATTGAGCTGTCTAATATTCCTCTTGGCCGCGTGGTGTCTGTTCACACTATGAGTCCTTAATAATTTCTTAATTACTGTAGGGCAGCCCTAATAGTGCTTTATTAAGCAGTACTAATTAGGATGTAATTAAGGATCTGCTGCATAAGCCGTAATGCACAGTGCAGGTTGGTGGAGTCTGATCAATGGCAGTGCAGGTCAGGAGAGCCATCTGTTACTCAGCTGCTCAGTGCGTCCTCCGTGGCTGCAGCAGACCCAGCTGTCTGCGTGTTTCCTCCTCCTCTGTCCTGTCTGAGTCTGGGTCAGCGAGGTCCAGATGTGTCCCGCGTGGCCATGGGTCCTACTGGAGAGAGAAGAAAATAGATTATATGACTGGGCTAATGACTGGGCTATTGGGGGACGAACGAACAAGATCAGCATAGGGGTTAAAAGAAACACAATCAGGATATGATTTACCTATTGGGGGTGAGAAGAAACATGATCAATGATCAATGATCAATTGGCCTATTGGGAGAAGAAGGAACAAGATCAGTGTATGATTGGCCTATTGGGGGAAGAAGGATCGAAATAAGATTGGCCTATAATGGCAGGTATCAAGGTTATTGGTTTCACCCAGAATTCCATATGCCGTTGGGCTGTACATTAAGACCAGTAGCGCCCTCTAGCTGTAATTTTTATGAATAAAAAAAAAATCTATAGCAGATGGGCTCAGCGCTGTGAGTGAGAAGGAAGTCCTACAGTCAGAGCGTTTCTCTGCAGACATGTGGGTTACCAATTCTGGTGGATTTAAAAAATGGCGAATAGCCTCGGACAGTTGTCCATGGTAGAAACATAATTTAGGCTACTTTAGGATTAATTTAACAGCAGCAAGGCTGTGGTCTTTGATGACTATAATGTGTGTATGAGGATGTTGGTGAACAAACTGACTTAATGTTATTGATCTACACTCAAAACATGAACGCAGTTTAATCTAACAAGTTTAGAGTTACAAATTAGCCTAATGATAATTAAAGTTAATTCATATGGGAGAGAGAGAGAGAGAGAGAGAGAGAGAGAGAGAGAGAGAGAGAGAGAGAGAGAAAGAGAACAGGCTACTGTGAGACAGATGTCACTGTCTAAAGCAAGAACGAATAGACTGAGAAACTACCATCTCTTGCTGCGTAAGTTAAAAAATCTGTAGTTGATTGAGGATTCATTCTGTATTAATTGTGCATAATCATGTAGCCTACATTATGTATGTGTTCGATCATTGTATTGCAAGTCAAAATGATTAAACTCAAGCTCAGAGAGAGAAAGAAAGAGAGAGAGAGAGAGAGAGGGAGAGAGAGAGAGAGAGAGAGAGAGAGAGAGAGAAAGAGAGAGAGAGAGAGAGAGAGAGAGAGAGAGAGAGAGAGAGAGAGAGAGAGAATGCGTGCACCATTGCATGGGATTCGCTCGGGGAAGACTGACTTGGAAAGCCTCTGCGCTCAGGGTCGCGCACACAGGGAGCGCGCTTTGTCAAAAGACTTTAATAAGACATTTCAGTCGTCCAGAAGTATCAGATAGGGTACAATGACAGAACAGCAACTATCAGCGACCAGACACATAGGGGACATATCGATACCCGGGGGACTTGAAGAGGAAAGCACAATGGTTATAAACTCTTCCCGAGGACCGGGAGCTGTCTATTTTAGCTTTGCCTGAGGGTCGCCTTTCTCGGTACTATAACACCTAACAGCTGGAAGATGAAGTTTGGAAAGAGCGTTTGTATCCTCAATGTGGGTGGCACAAAATACGCGTTCTCTAGGGACGTGATCAAGGATTTCCCTCTCAGCAGAGTGAGTCGTCTGCACAAATGTGTGTCGGAAAAAGAAGTCTTGGAAGTGTGCGACGACTATGACCGGGAGAGAAACGAGTTTTTCTTTGACAGGCACTCCGAAGCTTTCGGTTTCATCATGTTGTACGTGAAGTACGGAAAGCTCAGATTCGTGCCCCAGATGTGCGAGCTGTCGTTCTACAACGAAATGATTTACTGGGGCCTGGAGAGCTCTCATCTGGAGTTCTGCTGCCAGCGGAGGTTAGACGACAGGATGTCTGACACGTATACGCATTTCTCCGAGGAAGACACCGTGAAACACGAGGAAGAGTCGAGGGGGGAGAATGTGGAGAGCAGCGTGGGCGCAGAGAGTGGACAGTCTCGGTGGGTTGAAAGAATGCGAAGGACTTTCGAAGAGCCAACCTCCTCGGTGGCAGCACAGATTTTGGCCTCGGTGTCAGTAATATTTGTCATAGTGTCCATGGTGATGCTTTGTGCGAGTACTTTACCTGACTGGAAAACAGCTGAGAGTAACATCGTGGAGGAGCACAGGTACACACAGGACTCTTTAGAGCATCTATCCGGGTATCTATGTCCTACATTACTATTTTCTTATTTTCTTACTTGATTAGCTTATACCTTTTCATCAATGCATGTCGAGGCTATATAGGCTACTGTACATGTGATGATGTGATGCTGGACCGGTAAAGAACCACAGGCATGCACTCTTGAATCAGCCCAATATAAGTCAGAAGTCACGTCAACTTAAATTTGCCTTCTCAATTAATCTGTTATAATCACCATGTAGGCATGTATTTATCTATATTTATTCATGTCCACATGGATACCTAAAATATCAACGCGGGCAGGAACGCACGTGAATTTCATGAAACTAAATCCAACCAATTATTAATTTCCCTTATGGCTCATTTCGTACTCAAAACAGTCAAACGGGCTTTAAACTTTCTGGTCTACATTCGTCCTATGCGTTGCCATGGGAATCATTGTCTGTTGTGTCGTATTTTGTCTCCAATTGTTTTTTTGTTTGTTTTATCTTTCAGCACTAAAGCTTCTATATGCTATTACACGCCGAGGGACTGCAAACGTAGGGCAGACTTGTTGTGTGTTGCAAACTATGTTATGAAATTGACCCGTATCTTGTTCTTGAAATCAAAATTAATGTATTTATTCTAACTTTAAACAAAGCCACAGAGATTGGTTGCTTACCAAAAGAGGCAAATTCCCATAGTGCCAAACAACATAGGGTCGCTCTCCAAGGTGCTGAAATAGGGGTGCAATCACAATTGTCAGAGGTGTCAATGTTAGATATCATTATGTGTTCCACGTTTGAATTATTAAAATGTGCTTGTTGACATACTCTATTCCATTCGAAATGACCATTTTATAAATGTGATGTATGGGGACGGGAACCTTATCAACCCAAATCAACTACTGTATGTATCAGCTGATAGGCCTTCTTATGTCCATTTGTCTACAAAGGTCTTCCCATCCCTCTTGTCTGCTCTCACTCTGCTCTTTAACCTGTGTGTCTGTCTGTCTTGTATCCATGACTGCCACGCGGACCCCTCTCAAGGTATTGGTACTGTACCTGAAGGGGACCTAACAGCATTGTGTGTGTTTGTGTGTCTGTGTGAGTGAGAGGTAGAGAGATGGGGGATTGGTACAGTGTGTGTGTGTTCAGGTAGGTATACGTATACAGTACTGCAAAGGTGTTTCAGGTAGGTATAGCTATTGCTGGTGTGAGGTTATTACTGATTGACTTTCCCTCTCTAATGGAAAAAAGGTGTCTCAATATGTCACAAATGCCAGTGTCTGACTGTATACTGTATTTTATCGACTACTTTTCACAAGGATGTACTGCCACTTTACTTGAGACTTGCACATTGTTATCACTTCATTTACAATAATCTGTTATGTCAAAATTTAGCCCATTAGACATTAAAGATATCTTTCTTATGAATAAACTTCACATTACAGTCAGAACTGTCATTTATAATGACAACTCACCTCTCCACACTAATGTATCATATCATTAGTCAACCCACAACATCAGTGTATACTGCGACAGGCAACACAATCCTGTCTTGTTCTGTATCGTCTATATTATCTTATTTATAGTCTTTTTTTTCTTTTCAAATTATGCCTGTAGAGGTGGGAATTATTTTTCTTTGCAATCACCTGGAGTATTTATCTTTAGTACAGTACCTGGTATTTGAATGGCTTACTACAATCTTTTTCACTCCAGCTCAGCTCTGACCCTTTCTGTCAGTCTGACCTCCCCACTCAAATAAACATCAGACATGCTCTTGACTACGCCTCAATCAAGTCTTTACCACCAGTGTCCTTGAACAGTACAGAACTTTATCTTCCTCTTAGATTCTGACACTGCAAAGTTGCTAGCTCTTCAGACCCAGAAGGCAGAGGAGTGCACACTGCACCACAGGCTAATCACAATTCATATGGCGGTACATACATTTATAATTGGCCTTTGCCATTTATCAATTTTGGCAAAACAAACAAGCTAAAGCATTGTGTCATAGGAGGGTGGATGTCTCTGTACATTAAAGAGTTACATCATTGCCTGGAGGAAAGGTACCCATAACCATAAACTTTTAAATTACAACCTGACCTCATATGACAAAGTTAGTAATAATAACATAGTCAGATCTGGAAATTGCAAAAGGAACATAGTGTCCTAAAAAACAAGAACATTATTATTTGCATTCAAATACAAATGCTTTCTACAAATTATTTTCCTCCAATACCAAAAGCTTAGCGGAAGTTTGAGAGTGAAGCTCTGTGGGTGATAATGTATTATAATAAAGCCTGTTCTGGATAAACTAATCAAAACCATCTTAAGAGCTCTCATTAATCGACTTGAACAGGGTAATTGACAGCTTCCTGCTCGACAGAACTTCACTCTTCCACTGCTTCCAACAGCTATTAGTCCATGTGTTCTAGATGTGTGATGCTGTTGTGGAAGCCCCCTGTCGCTCTCGTTGTCTGGTGGTAACACTGCTCGGTCTCTTCCTCCCACAGGATCATCGAGGCCGTGTGCATCGGCTGGTTCACCGCAGAGTGCATAGTCCGCTTCATCGTGTCACGGGACAAGTGCGAGTTTGTGCGGCGGCCGCTGAACATCATCGACCTGCTGGCCATCACGCCCTACTACATCTCTGTCACCATGACCGTGCTGACGGGCGAGAACTCGCAGCTGCAGCGCGCCGGCGTCACGCTGCGCGTCCTGCGCATGATGCGCATCTTCTGGGTCATCAAGCTGGCTCGCCACTTCCTGGGCCTGCAGACGCTGGGCCTGACGCTGCGGCGCTGCTACCGGGAGATGGTGATGCTGCTGGTGTTCATTGCAGTGGCCATGGCCATCTTCAGCGCGCTGGCGCAGCTGCTGGAGCACGGCCTGGACCTGGAGTCGGGCAACGAGGCCTACGCCAGCATCCCGGCCGCCTGTTGGTGGGTTATTATCTCCATGACTACCGTGGGCTATGGAGACATGTACCCCATCACTGTGCCCGGGCGTGTGCTGGGTGGCCTGTGCGTGGTGAGCGGCATCGTCCTCCTGGCGCTGCCCATCACCTTCATCTACCACAGCTTTGTGCAGTGTTATAACGAGCTCAAGTTCCGCTCCGCCCGCTGCACCAGGAGCCTCTCCACCGAGTTCCTCACCTGAGGTTTTGGGACCGTCGACTACATGTCTGCAAGAGGAGGTGGGATCTCTGGGCTCTCCCTTTTTTGACATCCCCTGGCAAACATGGGATCCCATCTGAAATGTGGCCTCTTTCACTGTTTCATCTAGTTTATTTGTTCTCGATATGTACAGTAATTTAGAGTAAGATTCTGTATAAGGTATTCTAGATTTCGAGGTTCGCACAGTACAGCCTCCCCTCCCTCGGTCCCTCCTCCTCGGCACTTGAGTCAAAGCAACGAACTTGGATGGCTTCCATGGCTGCCATAGAGACAGAGATGTAGAGGGCAGATGTCCCTGACAGGGTTTGGACTGTGGTATTCCTGTGGGAGGTTCAACTGGGTGGGGTCAGACAGAGGCCTTCAATTACTGTGGATTATACTCAACCAGTGCCAAACTCATCGCCTTGTATCTCCCACTCTTTTCAAATGGCAGTGTGCCATGGAAAAGAATTTGGTTGTTTATTATAATTTTCATCCCACTCTTCTGGCAGCCTCATAACGTGTAAACAGTAGCCTATCGTCTTTGCTGTATCTTAGATTTTGGCTCTGTCCTTGCTACCTTCTTTCTAACGTGCTCATCAGCTGGTTAGGGAATGACAATTTATTACGATGAACCAAAGCATAGCAGTAGAGCCTGCACTGTGTACCCTTTAATCTCACCATTATGCTCTCAAATTCACCTGAGTAAACTTTGAAGTCCCGTCAAAAGCGCCAATGTTTCATGAATTTCAATGAGACTATTTACAGCTCAAACCTTCAAAAGTCAAAATACTAATACTCATTTCACCTGAACATCCAACGCAGTGTGCCTTTCAAAGGTGTTCTATCCGCGAGGGAGTGTGGGGGAGAGAGAAGAGTGAGTAAAGAAGAGTGAGCAAGCGAGAGAGAGAGAGAGAAAGTGAGAGGCGTGTGGGTCCGTCAGCTGTGTAGGCAGGTCTGCAATGTGGAACACTGCGCCACAGAGCGAGAGTGTTTCGTGGAGAGATGGGTGGTTGGGCTGACTCTACGCAGCGCTGATGGAGGCCTCTCCTCGCGAGCGCTACGGGTCTTCTGACTGGGAGGAGTGGAATCACATGTGGCTCGTGCTGCATCCTTATGTAACCCCACTTGCCTGTCATAGAAGGAGCACTTGGGGCCGACAGACACAGTCTGTCCAAGTACAGCCACAGCCACGGTAAGGCACTCCTCTCAATGTTGTCGTCCGGGCCACCCGCTTCTCCTCGATGCGCTGTCGACACCATGTTTGGGTGGCTGGTGTGACACATTCAGCCTGCTCGCCTCTCCTCTCACTGCCAGCAGGAATTTAGGCGCATCTGAAAAAGCTTTCAAGCCCACTCTCGTCTCCTCACGTTGGACCGCTCTCTCTTATCTCCAACAAGCCAGTGCTTCTCACTCTCTCAGATTGTTGCATGGCTGTGTGTCAGACTTTCAGCTCACACAGTGTGCGTTAGCGGAGGTAAAGCTATCTAGAAAAAGGTTCAGCCTGTTGTTGACCTCACATCCCAAATCTATTTTGGACCTTTGTTTCGGTTTTGAAGTACAGTACGCTTAACTAAGAGAGCAGAATGTGAAAGTCCATGTATTGTGGCAAAGTGTAAGAGTATTTTAAGGATATTTTACATTGATAGCCGCAGCTGATTCAGATTATGTGTCTTCAATTCAGAATATTTGATCTGTTCCACCAGGAACAAGTATTGACATAAAGATCCTGGTACTGATGGTGGTACCAGGCTGCATACAGTCCCATCTGCTGGCTCAGATCTCCTCCAGTCTCCAAAGCCGGCTTTAGCTCTGCTGAATATTGATGAGATTGCTGGAACTCATTACTTTGTAATGGTTCATTTTGGGTGGCTCTTGGGTGAGAAAAAACTACAGGATGTAAATCAGGTTTTGTAAAATGTATACATCCACCCGGTTACATATTATGCAGGGAAAGGAACACATTAGATGGAGGAATTAATTTGGTTTGTTTGTTTTTCTAACAAAGGAAGCAGATGGAGATCTTGTCATCTAGACATTCCTCCCACACTTCACTGTTAGTTCCCAGAGCGATACTTTCCAGTTAATAAATACAAATGTCAACAGCTTTGAAGGGAGAATGTCTACAGCTCCATCATTTCATATCGGAAAGTAAACAAGAATGTAACTCAATTATGTGCAGACTACACTGAGAATAAGGTGCAATTTCTCTATAAATATGTTGTTTGATGTTTGATAACAAATACTTCACTTTGAGTGCAAACATGCAAGTTCTGAACCTGGAGGGAAATAGCAGTAACACATGCTCTTTGTGTATTCATCTGTGGGGGAGTATTTCCTCACGCCTTTTCTTCCCAGTGTTCACACAAATAAATCTATTCAGTTCTACACTCACTGATGCTTTTATAATGGGAGATTACATTATCACATTAATAAATAACTCACAAGTGCATTTCCTTTCTAAACAAGTGACTAAGAGCACACACACATACACATACGATCAAAAGCACAAAGGTATTGAGGTGTAGATATTGTGCACATCCCTAATAAAACAAATAGAGCTGCACTCAATACCATAGGTAAACAGTGGAGAGAGAATATTTCAAATTGCCATCATCAAAAACTGCACAGATGTCATGAAGAGACTTAGAACAAAAGGTCACAATATATGACTATAAGACTCTGGGAAAATCCACTCACACACATCTACAGCAAAATGGCTCACACACGGGATAGCATAAGGCAAAGAATGATATTACATTTCACACAGAGGACAAACAGTATGTCTAGTGACTGGTCACTTATATGGTGATGAGATGTCACCTGCTATTTCTCTCATCGAGGGTTCTAAAATATTCAATTCATTTTTCAGTTTTTGTCTAGCTAGGACAGTTATATATGCACCAAAAGCCTATCCCTGTGGTTAATTCCATACCTACTTTAATAATGAGAGTGAAAATTAATGTAAAGTATGATAAGTGTAATCTATGGAGGACTTCAGTGGACATGGTTGTTTGTTAACTAAATGATCAATATGTAAAAGTGAAATATGGATTTATCATATAGATTTGTCAGAATTCTGACGTTCAACATTCTGACAGCCACACATACATTTAGTGAGATAAAATACAAAGGATTGCCTGACTTGACAAATTATGCTTTTATCAAACAATGTTAAACTGAATTCCTGCTTCTTCTTGAGTTCACAAACCAATACTGCATACTGCCGTTTCAATATATCTTTTGAAAGAATGATGGAGAAATTTGATTCTCCCAAATGTTAAGTTTTGTTGTTGATTTATTTTCTTTTTTTATGAAACCAGCTATTTTGTATAGAGCTTATGTTTTCAGATAGAAGATAGTATGGTTGTATATGAATAAACCTAAAACGTCAGTCTCATGTCTTTGATTTTTATTCTGTCTTGTTCCTACATGAGTAGCCTACACCATCAGAATATGGACATAGCCCATGTTAACACCTGCAACCACCACTGTGGTAACATGAAAAGAGAAGGAAATCCATTACTAATATCATCACTATGTAGACCTACTCAACCAGGGAAGGTAATAACATGACCAAGTCAATGATCAACAGAAGTCACTGAGTGTTACAAGGAGACAGATGTCTGTTGAGGTTTGCTAGGGATAAAAGTGGCTGTGACAGTGTGAGCAATAGAATCGGTTTGCAGGTTTAATTAGATTGTAGGTAAGCTTGAAGCACAGACAGACAGATAGATGCATACTCTAATAATCCCTGTGGGGGAAATTTGGGTGTTTCAGCAGTGGAAAATCACCAGCATCTGGTAAACATGTGAAACTTCAATTTCACCACCACCCTGTTGAAAAGGTGGAGGTCCAAAATTGGTCTCACGCCTCCCATTTTCTTTGGCACAAGGATGTACAGTAGCCCTCATTCCTCTACTCCAACAGGTTCACAGTCACCGTTCCCTTTGATAAAAGCTCCGTAATCTCTGCTGACAGAATTGTGGCTTGGTCGGGACGCTGCATCACAGTCTCCACAATGCCCAGGAAAAGCGGTGGAGAACAGTGAAACTGAATGGAATAGCCTTCCATCAGAACACGCTGGAGCCAACTGTCCAGGAGGCACATCTCCTGCCAGAGTGAGAAGCGGTACAAGAGAGGTTGCACCAGAGACCGAGGCACATGATCAAGGAACAGGCCATTAATAATTTTGGCCCGGACCGCCACTGGACAACGGATGAACTCCAGTGTCCAGCCGAAGGTGGGCCACCCTTGAAAGGAACATGAGGAATCACCATAGGATTCCTTATACTGTGCCTCTGTGCCAGGGGGAATGGCATTCCGGATGGGAATCACTTCATTCATAAAAAGAGGAGTCGGCCACGTACGCATCACAGGCAACCTTTCACAATTTTGTCCATTCAGACAAAACAGCGGTGTACTGAGACAGATGCTGATCCCTGACGTCACACAACTCAGAAGCAGGGAATCTTGTCACCTCATTTGCATAATTGGAAAGCTCGTTCCAGTCCTACCCATAAAGATGTCATCATGGACAGGAAAGGGCGCTGCTGCTCTACACGGGTTCATGACCACCGCCGGTCGGGAAAGCACTAAACTAGGTCTCGCCAGCAGCCAACCGAGGGTTCTGAAAAGTTCAAACGGGGCAGACTCCATTGAACATAGACCTTTTCCTGCCTCAAGAGTGAAGCCTGCGGTTGTCATGTCTGCTGAGATAGCAGGGGAAGACACCGCAGCTCGAACCAAAGTTTCAGATGGGGCAGGAGCGAACAGCTGGACCCCATCGTACTCACAAGCATACCCTCCCTTTTTTTTATCTGTGCAAAGGAGCTACAACCCGGCTCTGCCGTTTGCTACCTAAACTGGGCACAACATGAGATGCAGACTGAACATTGCCATAGACAGGCACAGGACACCCAAAATAACAATAATATGTTTTTTTTATTGTTGCCTTTGTTGGAAACATCCCCACCACTGCTCTTAAAAGAGCGTGGGGGGCAAGGGAAAGGACAGTCACGCACCTCGGCGCACCGTCAGTAGTTTCCCCAAACCTGCAGGTGGGCAACCAACGCACCAGTCGGGGCCGGGTCTGGCTGGGCACTCTGAACCGGCTGGGCAGGGAGAGGTGGAGCTGGGAGGGGCGGAAGGGCTGCGGGTAGGTGAGACACTGTAGCAGGTTGTTTGGGCTTGTTTTGAGACCAGCGCCTGCTCACAGTAGTGGCAGCAATGGCCGAGGCATGAGACCCGTCAGTGAAAGCCTCAAATGGGCATTGTTGGACAACAGAGGTGGCCATAACCACACCGAGACAGGCAGCGACTTCCCAGAGACTCTCAGAAGCTGGGCAACAACCCCGTCGGCTTCAGCCATCTCGGCTCCGATGATGCGGAGCACGGACCCTTGGCTAGCTTGCCGATGTATGGCTTGGGACACCGTCCAACTCCCCGTGGAAACGGCTTTGCTGGACAGTGTAGTAGCAGGTGCAATCCATGGATGTATTAATAGAACTGGATACAGTCACTCCATTTACTGACCGCTATCAACAATGAAGCCCTATTGAACCGCGCCATCTTGGCAAATTTGTAGTCATTTGACTATTACCGGTGACTTTTGTACTTGCGCAGTTGTGCTTTTCTGGTCTTCCGGTGACTTTTGTACTTGCGCAGTTGAGCTTTTCTGTCCGACGCGCGTCCACGAAAAAGTTCACTTTTATGTGAAATGTAGACGCACGTTCCCGGCTCTCTCGGCTCTCCCCGCTTTGATTTAGCAATGAAAACCGGCTTGCATATTAACCTGTTTTTGTCAAATATATCCATTGGAGAAATTATTTTTTCATCCAGGCATCTTAGTTTTAACAGGTTAAATATAACTGAACATGTTTTGTTTGCTAGTAGATGGTATTCATTCCGTTCGCGATAACGTTATTGCAGCCAGGCTAAATTCCTCCAGGGAGCCAGTGACTGGCGAGTTGAAGAGCTTCACTCCCCGCCAGCAGGAGCTTTGGCCGCTGCTACCGCATCTCGGATAACCCGCTGAGTTCGTGGCTGCTATTTCACATTCGCCCTTGATCAATCCCAATACCGATCCATGGTAATAATGAATCAATCGTTCAGATCAGATCGGCAGTGCTGCATGCATGTTACAACATCATTGTTAGCTTTATTAACATAACCATAGCCTACATTTATCTCTCTAACGTTAGGCTATCCATCTTACACCAGTCGGCCATTCGATAGCTAGAAGCGGTCAACGCCAACGTCGTTAACGTTAGTCGTAAACTTCACTTTAGATTTCGAATCCTGGGGGCTTGGTAAAAGGGCGACTAAATATACGCCCTTTTTGGTTGATAGATCGCGTTGTTGGGGCGGAAGAGTGCGTACGCCAGAAATCTCGGAAAAGACCGTGTAAAAAAAGGGGTACCTCAATGATAAATGAGGCCCCTGATTGGTCAAGTCACGCCTCAGGAGACACGTCACCGTGGAAACCAATGCAGCTGCTTAAGCTGTGCTTCATAGCCATGGATGTATTAATAGAACACACGCACAATTAATGCTGATGATCATTCAATGATGATTCCACAGCTTTCATCTATGACATCATAGAACAATCATAGCCATATAAAAGACAGCAAATAAGTAAAGATCCATCACACATTCCGACTCCTCCTGGAGTGCATTCACCATTAATTTCCTGTGAACATTTCAGACTTTCCTGATGGCTTTTCGGCGTTTAAAGCTTCTCATTGGAGTTGCTCTCTTGGTGGCTGTGGCCAAGATCGATCCTTCGGACATCAAGGCCTTCAGAGAGACCCTGATGTCTCTCACTGTGCCTGACCAGTGGGCTGCCTCTCCGCCCACTAGAACGGACCGCGTCTTCATCACCCACGACTGCCACTTACTGGACCATGACGACGGCCGCTTGGCTGGTCTTCAAATGGGGGCAGAGACGCCCGACACCCAGCAGATGGAGACCAGCATGTTCTGGGTCTGGGACCTGTTAGCTAAGACCTTTGCGACAAAGAACACCAACGCCCAGCAGAAGACGAGAGTAGCCCTGGTCATCCCCATAATCGAAACACCGACAAGGGTCAGCGCTTTGGACAGCGGCGCACAGAAGAAGACCGGCGGGTTCTGGGACTTCTCAGCTAAGACCTCGGCTAAAATAATCCTTGCTGTGGGAGTTACGTTCCTAGGAGCAGCAATGTTCTGCCTTCTGCGAGGAATTCATTAGGGCCAGTCCTCCAGGTAAACTGGGGCAGCATGGAGGGGACTGAGGAGGTGCAGACTGGCCAATAGGAGGAGACTGACAGAAACCTCTGATATTTTCTTTTTTGTTTGTTGTAATAGTTTAATAAAAGTGTCAAAATGTATAGGGTATCTGTTTTTGAGGCTTTGTTGTACACTAGGCTTACTAAATGGGCTCTGGTAGCCTAGGGAGAAAGAGAGAGGGAGAGAGAGACCTGTGGTATTTGGATTTGTGGTACTTGAACTTGTGTCTGCGTTGCTGGCTTGCCATCATGGATGTATTAATAGCTTATAGCTTGCCATACTCACCAACCTTGGGACCTCAGAAATAGGGAGCATTTCCAAACCAAATTGCGGGGGGGGGGGGCATTAAAAGCATTACAAATTAGACATTAAAAGCATTAAAACTAAATGTGAAACATTATATATATATATATATATATATATATATATATATATATATATATATATATATATATATGTGTGTATGTGTGTGTGTATGGAGCAATTGTTTTTAATGTCCTACTTTTGTCTGTCCTGTTCAGTAAATGTGCATCTGTCCTAATTTATTGTAGCCTATCTACAACCTAGTTCAAATGTATGAATCTCCCGTGGAAGTCAGGAGGGTTGGCAAGTAGGCTATGGTCACTGCTCCCCAGTAAAATTGAATAATTGAGGGGTTACTTACAGTACAAAAAAAGTACAGCATTTGTAGAACTCGGATGATACTACATAAATTGCCATGCAAAGCCAGAGACTGTTGCTTGTAGACGACAAGACTGCTGTAACCATTCAAGTGTGGAGGCTACACTGCATTGAAGGTGGGTTGGCTTACTTGACAGTGCACACAGAAAACAGACACCACAAAAAAAGGGCTTAAAGCAGGTCCAAAACAGCAGCAGGTCTGGTTGAGGTGTGAACTGGTCTCCTAAAAATGGCTTGAGCTGTGAGGATAAGAGGAGGCACACTGTAATTTGCACCGACAGCTTCAGTGGTAGTTTTAAAGTATTTATTTATAATAATAAAACATGATAATAAAAATATAATAAAAAAAAATAATAATAATAATGTGGGACGCATGGCCATGGAGCACATGTGTGTCATACACTGGGACAGCTACATCCACAATATGTAAAATGAGAGCACAGAACAGACCCACTGAGTGGTTTGGCTGGGGAGGATGAGAAGAGGGAGAGGAGGAGGGGGTGGGAAAGGGATGAGGAAGAACAGTGAAATTAATGAACAATGTGATGGCAACAAATATGTCTTGGTACAAAAATGTACTTAGCCTATGTATACTAAACTAACAAAAAAAAGAGCAACAGCAGTATGTTCATCATCACATAAAAATAACACACTGATTTATTTGAGCTGTTCTTATTAAAAAATAATGGGGAGTGAAGCTCTTCAACTCGCCGGTCGCTGGCTCCCTGGAGGAATTTAGCCTGGCTGCAATAACGTTATCGCGAACGGAATAAATACCATCTACTAGCAAACAAATCATGTTCAGTTATATTTAACCTGTTAAAACTAAGATGCCTGGATGAAAAAATAATTTCTCCAATGGATATATTTGACAAAAACAGGTTAATAT
The DNA here is from genome assembly GCF_949987555.1 of Borostomias antarcticus. Taxonomy (NCBI): domain Eukaryota; kingdom Metazoa; phylum Chordata; class Actinopteri; order Stomiiformes; family Stomiidae; genus Borostomias; species Borostomias antarcticus. The sequence continues at coordinate 8,970,945 of NC_140258.1, forward strand.
GCAAGCCGGTTTTCATTGCTAAATCAAAGCGGGGAGAGCCGAGAGAGCCGGGAACGTGCGTCTACATTTCACATAAAAGTGAACTTTTTCGTGGACGCGCGTCGGACAGAAAAGCACAACTGCGCAAGTACAAAAGTCACCGGAAATAGTCAAATGACTATAAATTTGCCAAGATGGCGCGGTTCAATAGGGCTTCATTGTTGATAGCGGTCAGTGAATGGAGTGACTGTATCCAGTTCTATTAATACATCCATGGGTAGTCCTAACTATGAACGACCAGCCACCCTCCCCATAAGAGTGCACAGTCGCGCAGCAAGATACTGTCCTCAATGTGGCGTCTGCCTTGGCTCATCTAGCTCTCCCCCATCAATCAGTCCCTTCTGAGTTCATTGTGTTAATTGGGTAAATCTCTGCTCAGTGTGTAATTGTTGATTACCGCAGCTCATTCACATCACAGTATTTCATTGACAATCAATGGCCACATAGCTCAAATGTGGCTATACGTGTTTCGCTTGTTGCACTTTGCCCCATTATTGCTGCTTGCAGCTATATTGTATCTTGTATTTGCACTGTATTTTGTAGTTGCATTTGCACTGTCATGTCTTTGAACGTCCTGTCCTGCACCCTGTCATATTGTCGTCTCGTCTCCATCAGTGTATGCCATTACCCTAGTCAAATCCCTAGTATATGTAAATAAACGGATCTTGAGTCTTGATCTTGGATAATGTTAGGCTTGCCGTTACTCATTATTCTAGTCAGGCAGATAGCAGCCAGCTATGTGTAACGACTGCTGGGTCCTTTAATACAGCCACATTTTGACGTGACGTTGGACTGGCTGGCGAGCAGAAAGAGCAGCAGGCACTTTCCTATAAACGTGTTTGATGTTTTGTTCATCCCAGGAAAATGTACTACAAGTTAAACGGAGTAACTCAGAGACTAGCCGGGGCGTCACCTGCAGCTTACGCCCCTCAGGTACGAAACCAGACTGAGGGGTCAACAACAGATTCAGTTAAATACACGAGTGACCTTCACCCGTGCTGTAAGAGCAGAGCCAGCTGTTAGCACTAGCTAGCTAAGCAGTACTAGGGAGGCGGCTAACGTGAGTTAGGCCTAGGCTGGGCTGCTAGCCTTAGCACGAAATAGAATAGTGTGCTAGTTAAATTATATGTGTGTGTTGGCGTGTCAGTACAGCTATTTGGGTGTATTTGTGGTGTTGCCCAAAGAAAGCTAGCTGCTAGCTACCAGTAATTGCATGTATAATCTTTCCAGGGGCTGAAGCCAACGGTGCCCTCGGAGGTCCCCCCAATGATATTCTTCACCCCCACCAAAGTGGTGTCCGAGGCAGGCAGCACAGTGGAGTACATGGGAGCCAACAAAGTCCCTGATTTGCAGAAACTCTTCCAGGTAAGAAGAAGTGTATATCAGCTGGTTGTAGACATGTTGTTTTTTACTATTCAGCATGCTGCTGGATAGCATTTAGAAACAGACGCCAATCAGATCCCAAACCTGAGTTATGTTTCTTTGATCAGCACAGCATCCCATCACTTCATCCTTCTCACGTGTCAACTTTTAACCTTGTAGAAGTCTGATGGCATCCCTGTCCACCTGAAGAGGGGCCTGATGGACAAGATGCTCTACAGAACCACCATGAGCCTGACGATTGGGGGGGCCCTGTACTGCCTGATGGCCCTCTACATCGCCGCACAGCCCGCCAACAAGTGAACCCACCATCAGCCTCTGCCCCCTACCGCAGGATCAACAGAGGTCAGCGTGGTTCTACTCAGGAGCAGTGACTTGGACAATGATGATTACGCTCACAAAGACGGTTGAGAAATGGAATCGCCCCTCTTGTCCTGTCTTATTTATTGTCTAGGTGGTTGTTAGGTTTCTCCCGTTATTTACCTGCATTGCAGATTCAAGTAACCTCTTGGTTTGCAAAATGTCAAGAGACGTCCAAACCTATATTCCTACTTTATCTCACGTCCACTGGCCCCATCCTACTAGCTTCCTGTGAGATTGCTCGTTGTTTGCACAAGTGGATCTTTACTGATACTTCAGTCATGATTCCAGCAACTTGCATCATTTCTGGCCCAAATTGTTCATTAATGAAAGCAGGACTGTTTTTAAAGTGGTAGAATGTTGATGAATTTGGTTTCCCCTTTGTTTGGACCAGGGAGACTGGATAGAGCATCTTTTGAATGATACTAAAGGTTGTGAATGGTAGGTAATTGGTCATCACCCTGTAAGGTGCTGTGCATTACAATGACACATCAGTTGAACCAATAAGAAAACATTGCACAGTGTGTATACGACAGGTCATTATGATTGTCCGGCTAAATAAACTATTTTGTTTTAAAAAGGAAATGTTGCATTCATTTTTATATATAAGGTCTCAATTTATATAAGGTCTTAATTTATTTAACCTTTTATTTTAACACATTACCGTTGAAGGCCCTTGTAACGTTTCAAGTGATGACCACTTACGCTGGTCACCACATCTCCCGTCCAGATCAAGGTCTATCAAGGACAAATCCTCACGCCACATGAACAGTTTCTACACCGAGAATTTGGGGCTCACACGCAAGTGAACTACTGGGCACTCACTAATGCTGCCTGCGCTCAATGTTCACTTTACTCCAGGTGTTTGACTACAGATGAGATAAGAAACTTTACATTGAATTGTAGTGGAAATTTAGCTTTGGCACTCTGGCAACAGTATAAAAATAGACAAAAAACAAAAATGCATAAAAGACTACTGTAATACATTACATTTGATGATGATTGATGAGTGAAGGGAGGAGGCAGGAAAGGAACTACACCTTAATCATCAATGGGACCCATGTAGACAGAGTGGACCGTTTTCAAATAGACACTGTTTCAAATACTTTGGTGTCCAGAGATCACCAAGGACCTTTCGTGGTCAACACAGACCCTGTGGCGAGGAAAGCAGGCACACTGTATGTACCTTAGGGGGTTCACTCCCATCACCTCGAGAACATCTACACCAGAAGATGCAAGACCAACAGCATCCTGAAGGACCCCAGCCCCCCAGGCAACAGACTGTTCTCTGATTTGGTCAGGGAAAAGGAACCACACACACACACACACACACACACACGGCCTTCAGAGAGCTGCACCTGCAGGGCCACTATCTAGTGGATCAGAATATCTACTGTATATACATACATGCAAATTACATCTCACTCCCAGAATTATTTATTAGAGCTATAGCATAACACACCCATGCCTCAATGAATGAAGGGGATTGGTGGGGTCATTATTAGAACTGGGTTGCTTTTTTTGTTATGGACTGATTATACAGGTCCATATGTATATTTTCCATTCTTATTTATATCACAGTAGCCTTTGAATTCATGTATAGTCCATGAATTATGTAAAACCATGTAGTACAGCCTCATAATAGCCTTACTTCACTTGAGTTGTGTATAATTTTTATCGTGTTTGACTTGTTTTATTGTGCTTATTTTTTATGCAAGTAGTCCTCTGCACCATCCACCGAGTCAAATTGTATTTGAAAAAATGTACAAAGCCAAATTCAGATTGCGATTTGCAGTTGCCATCTCAGAAGCAAGGAATAAGAACATCTGTGACTTTGCATCCACACACTACATCACGCATGTCATACATAATGCATTTCTATTAAGTACACAAGTGGGGTTTTGTGGCTCATATGCATACATATGGAGCTATTATATTGGCACATGTGGGGTCCATACACAACCATGGTCAGATAAATAGAGCCCTCAATCAGTGTGTAAGGTCAACATAGCAGGCCACATGGGTGGTGATCAGTTGTCAGTTAGTGGTTTAAAACTGGGGGTTGAACTTACATGAACAGTCTGCCATTGTATTACCCTGCCCCTCTCACCACACGCTTCATTCATGCCAGCTCTTAGTAATCTGCCAGTGACAGAGTGAAAATAGACTGTATTTATTAACTATCTTTGTGGGATTCTGGAGGGAGCGGTCATGAATATCAGTAGATTGGAGGGGAGGGGGAGATGAAAAAGTAGCATTGCCACCTCTGTCAGTGTGAGGGATAGAAAACTGCTGGTAATCTAACAACTAAAGCCGCTGTGATCCTCCATTCTGTGGGGCTGTTTATAACAGCGGGAGAGATGGAGGGACGAGAGTCTGTATGGCTGAAGGCCCCTGTGGATGACAGAGTGCTACACACCTCAGACACGACCAACAGCAGTCTTATTCTAGCTAATCTATGTTCAGGGATATCTTGTTCTAATGGTTATCTATGCTCAGGCATAATTTATTATATTATTATAGAGCCATCCACCCATAAAATTAAATTTCATATTGCCACCCATAAAATCTAATTTCATATTGATGAATGGTTGTCCCCAGGGATCTGTCCTGGCCCCCTTCCTTTAAAACATCTACATCTACGACCTGCCGACCACAGTCTCCAGGAAGTATGCCTATGCAGACGACCTTGCGCTGGTGTACTCAGCTGGAGACTGGCAGGCCTTAGAGGAGACACTGAGCCAGGACATGCCAGGACATAATAGCTTACTCTCCTCCTTTGCAACTCTACTATCACGGAAACAAGGCCTATGGGATTTGGAATCTTTCGGGAGGAAAGAGAATGATGAATCTTGAGAGAACTGTTCTGTAACATCTACAGAGTGTTTTATTCATATCTAATCCGCTGTGTGCTTGGTCTTGCATAAGAACACTGTGTAGCCGAATAGTGATAGGGACAGCTGCTTGCTTGCGTGTGCTGAACCATCGGGGCAGTAGGTGTCAAGAGGCCACAGGAGGGGGGTCGTCTCCAAGGGCCCAGGTTCTAGGAAAATTCCCCCCTAGGTGTAGTACCACCATGGGTCACAACAAGTGGTCTGGCCAGTGGGAAGATGAAGATGTCAGCGTCATGGGTGACAGGCCGTATCTCATGTGTCAGAAGGTCACATCTAGCATCTAGCGACTCTTAATCTCAGCCTCTGTATGTCTATTTGAGCTGGTATGCAGAGGGAGGGGGGGGGGCTAGACGGCACTATTTAAACCGAAACCTTGAAACTTTGATTCGGATTCCGGCAGCCATGCAGGCAAGACAGAGATGAAGGGAGAGAGAGAGAGACTAGGGCAACATCCAAGTGTTCCATGAGATTGTATCTCTATGAAATAAATCTATCATCTGTCGCCGCTTCCAATCCCGTTTGGGTGATTTCATCAACAACTCTCACATCAAGAAAGGCTATTAACACCGTGGTTATATTTAGGTGGTGCTGCACCTCTTTATCAAGGCTTACAAAAAATACACAACGCAGAACAACAAAAAAACAGAAGACACCCAAAGCCAGCAAGAATGTTGGCTAGTTGGTAGGCTATTGATTGAGTGTGTGGTTCACTAACGTTAAACTTCAGTAAATCTATAGAAAACATGCCATGATATCTATTTCTTCAATGAGACTTATACAGTATAAGTCTCAAGAAGAAGTATATTGGATATGTGTGTCTACACATGATTTGCTATTTTTCTCAAACAAATCAAAGAAATACAGTAGAGATATCTGTCAATAATGAATCCAAAATATAGGCTTTTATTGCAACCCAACTAATCTCTTAAAGTAATTAAACTGTGCATTTGGTTCATATGCACACATTCAAGTCGAACAGTAACCCCCTCCCCCCTCCAGTTTTCCCGAGAAATGCAAAAGGAAGAAGTTGCCACCACCAGTATTTCAAAAAGACCTTGGTGAGCGGTGAAAAGATACCTGGACGTTAGTTGGTGTATTCAGAAAGGAAAGATAGCCTGTTTTGTTTCTGCTGCAAACTCTTCTCAAAGAAGGACATCCATTTAACAAAGTCAGGACTGACAGACTGGAAACATGCAAGTGCTTTGCTGACTTATATGACACCAGTCAAGAACACCTTCTTAGCTGGTAGACAAACATACTCCTGGAGCTTGCTCGATCGCCTTGTTGAGAGGGGTCAGGGAAGAATTTTTACAGCTCACTTATCTGGTCCCCGAGGATTACAGTTTTTTTTGCTTCCCTCTGGAATATGAGAGTGGGTCGTATGCCCACCTCCCTTGTTCTCTGTAAAGCGCATTGTGTTGCCTCTTGGTATGAAATGCGCTATACAAATAAAGCTTTGATTGATTGATTGATTGATTGAACACCTAAACTGCATGAAAACATGGAAAGAACTGTATACTGCAGTGAGGATGAAAAAAGAGGAGACAATTGATAAGAAAGAGATGGCACTTATGGAGGCTGAGAGGATAAGATGGTACTGAGGTGTTCATTTTATTTTATAATTTATTAATTATTGTATTTATTATTTGTGTGTGTCATGTGTGGATACGTTTATATGATGTGTATATTTGCAATTGTTTTGCAATAGAATGTCATTGTGAAAAACAAGGCGACTCCTCTTCTGGATCGCAGCTTCAATGTCTCATTGTCTGAATGTTCAATGTTGGTTCCAGTGTGTGCATGTGTGTGTGTAGTGTATTTTGTGAGGTCATGGCTGTTGAGCTTGTCCACGTTGTCATAACAACGACCATGAGAAAGAGGTGACCGGCACTCATCCGATGACTCATCAGAGGAAAAGACAGTGTGGTGGCCCATTGCTTTTGGCCCTTGAGACCGTTGGTGCGGTTGCATCTTCTTCAGCATCCTGGTGGTTACGATCCCTCGTGGATCGTCTTCTGCTCCTTGGTCTGGGACACCCCGGCAATGGTTCCCATGAACCCTCAAAGTCCTCTCAGCTACTTTGACAGCCGTCTGCGTGGTGAGTAGAACCTGGTACGGCCCTGTGCTCTGGTCCGTGTGCTAATTTGAAAATATAATGAAAGCATGAACGAGGCAGTATAGGTTATGTTGATCATGAAATGAGCACTCTTTCTTCCAGTTCCTTTTTTCAGGAGGTGAAGCAGGTGCCTGCAAGTCAGAAATATCTGTTAGAGAGAAATGGAGGAGGTCCTGTCCGGGTCTGTGGATGAAACAGAGAGCAGACAACACAGGAGGAAGTAGAGACAGCCGCAGCTTCTCCACAAGAAGACGACCAATTTCAACTGTACATGATGACGGCATGCATCATGGGAGGGGGACGACAGGTTCACTGTGAACTTGTTTCTAACTGCAGCATGCTGAATGTTTCAGCTCTCTGAACGCACTGATCCCAGCTAAGCAGGACGCGCACAAGTATCCGCCACCTGTTCACTCACTGCACTTCATGCACAATTCTACTGATTCTACTGTAGCTCTTCACATTTGGATTGTGGTGTTTTTGTCCAAAAAGCTGATGTGTACATGTGACAAAGGTGTGTGTGTGTGTGTGTGTGTGTGTGTGCGTTAAAGGTTATTGGCCAAGTATGGTGTGTGTTTGTGAGTGTGTGTTTTATCTATTCCTGAAGATGTGTCACCGGAGGTGATTATGGGGAGAGGCATTAAGCACCTAATGAGAACCATTCCTAAACCAGACTTTTATCCTAACCTCATTAATTCCAGCATTTTTCTTGGTTGGAGACAAGCAAGTTAATTTGCCTAGAATAAAACAACAGATGTTGTGACTGTCCTGCCCATCAAACGCTAATAAATAATCCAAATGCCACCTGAGGAATGGTGGTGGATGTGATGTGAGAGGCGGAGGGTGAAGGAAGGGAAAGAGAGAAGTGGGGGAGAGATGTACCAGACGAGAGGTTGCATTGATGAATAGGAAAATAGTTGCTGGGCTTGAGATGTAGGCAGAAGGGCTTGTAAGACTTTGAATTGACCTCAATTTCTCACAGAAAAAGACATAGGCTAACTGTTTAGCTATAGGCTAGGGGTGAGTTTCCCAGAGGCATCGATGCCTCTGGAAAACTCAGTCCAGATCTATTTGAAGCTACATGCCGTGTCTAAACTTGAATTGGCTAATATAGCTAGACTACGAAGAAAAACCTTGAAGTTGATTGCTAAAAGCTCAAACTCGTAAATCACCTGTTTGTTGTTAGGCTAACGTTATGTGAAGACAGCATTACGCTGGCCAGCTATCTTTCAGATGGACATTAGGATAGCTGTGTGAATGGTTTATCACAACAAAATGTCAGAATGAATTTGCCTTTTCTAGTCAATGTGAGTTTGCTGCAGTATGGGCTATTGTAGATAGCCCAGCTTATTCTGGATTCAGCAGTTCTCTGTGTCCATAGACATCCATGGCTGCGACAGCCTGCAGGGTCGGGGACTCCCCCATGCTACGTCATCGCTGAAATATAAATAATAATAAAAAAGACCGTTTTTGGAGCGTGGTTTAGAAAGCCACCTTTTTCATCATCATATGTTTGGCCTTGGTGCCTGTAAAGATTGATTTTTTTCCGATTTTATTTTTTAAGTTGGCCTAATCGTCAGATCAAAAATGTAAATTCATAAAAAAATTCAACTTGCAATATGCTCTTTAAGAAAATAGCTTAGTCAGTGCTCTTATTTACCTCCATCCATCATAAGTGAAAATAATATTTAAGTCGTATACCAATGCTCCGGGTCCTCAGAGACCAGGAGAGAGAGAGGAAGTAGAGAGAGAGGGTTATGAATGCTAATGAAACACAAACACACACACACACACACACACACACAGGGGCACAGAGTTCCAAAATGGAATGCCTGGTGTCTGGGCGAGAGTTCAGCCAGTTCCAGTACTGTGGGCGAGTGTCAATATGAATAGCTACTAAAGCCCCCAGTGGAGCTAGGAGGTGGCAAAGGTGTTGGCAATGCCTGTCACAGTTCTAGGAGAATGATGGCGCCGACAGCATCTCCTTCTCTCTATCTCTCATCCCCTCTCATCTCCCTCCTTCAAGTAGTAAGTAAGTAAGTAAGCTTTATTTATATAGCGCTCTTCACAGCACGGATGCACAGAGTGCTTTACAGTAATAAATTAAAATGGCAATACAACACGAGACAAGATTAAAACGACACAGAACAGATAAAACAACAACATTGCGAGCAGCAAGGCGTTATAGATGGCCGAAGGCCTGCCAAGCTCTTCAAGCTCTCAAAGTTTGAACTTGTGTGGACGCCACATCACATATACTCTTGTTCTTACACACACCAGCTGCCTCGTCACACCCTTTTCAATCAGGTCCCCCTATTGGCTCATTGCGTGACATGCTCTGGCAGCCCTCAGTAATCAAAGCCCTCATCACAAATGTAGCGATCCTCTGGCACCCCTCATTAGGAATTCATTACAAATCCATTCAGACTGATGAACTCAGACCGACACACCTACTGCTTGTTGCTATAATGACTTAAATGTTCTCTTTGATAAATCCATACGGAGTGCAGATCCCATGTTCTCTATAGCTACCTCTATTTAACAAATAGTTTTATGATTCAGTCTGAGCCAACATCCAATATTAGTCTTGCGATACCAAACATTTGAGATTTCCGCCTCTGAAAGTCTGGAGACATCTCCATTGAAAATCGTCACTAGAACAGTGCCAAAAACCTACGCTACCCACCAGAACCAATGTCAACATCTCCAATAGGGTGAAATTATGTCCTTGAGTGGAGAATCAAAACATAACATTCACCGCCCCATTAGGAAGGACCGCCCTAAAGACGTTGGATTGGTTCTACAATGCAGGTTTTTTTCAATCTCTCAAATTGTTTCCACCCACTTTTAGCAATACAATTTCTTCAGTCTCTAGCGTAGCGTTTAGAGATTGACTCTAATACTTCAATGGCATTAACACATATTTAAAGTAGTATTTAGTGGGCAATATGATCGATTATAAGTTATCAATGTATCCAACGTGCCTAGCAATCAAACTGAATTGCGACAATAGCCTCAAGTGGCTCTTGAATGGCGTGGCCTAGTCCATCGAGGGACTAACTTGGTTGCGGCAATAGCGTGGCGCGGGAGTGGCGTGGCTTTGCGGGGAGATGTGGTTCAGTACATTTAATAGGCAGAAAATTGACATGTGATTGAGATTCATATTGTTTTACGTTTGTGGTATACTCTCTATTCATGCATAATATGGTGTGCATCCTGTCTGCTTATGCATATATCGTATGTCTGTGTGTGTGTGTGTGTGTGTGTGTGTCTGTGTGTGTTTGCATGTGTATGCGTTTTTTCTGCATTGCCTTTAAGCCCAACTAATCAATTCATCATAGTTGGATCCAAGTCAATAAGACAGAGCCTCTGATAGCTTTCATTACCGAGAAGCTGGGAGTCCCCAGTATTCTCCCTGGAGTATTCTGCCTGTCTGCTCTCTCAGTTTAATTACAAACACACAGACTGCTCTCATATCATATTGGCTATCACCAATCCTTCTCAAAGCTGGTGCACCAACCCCACTGCTCTCTCTTTTGCCCTCTCTCTCTCTCTCTTTCTCCATCTTCTCTATCACTTTCTCCATCTCTGTCTCTCTCTCCACCCCTCCACCCTCACCTGCCCCCCTTTCTCTATGGATGGTTGTATCCTGGAGGTATGAAGAAGTGAGGCAGAGGGAGGTTCAGATGGAAACCTAATAAAAGCAGGCCACTGGTGAAGTGGCTTGTATTCCCCATTGGAACTATCTCCAATTCCCATTTGCACCTAGCAGGAAGTCTGTCCATGGGCACATAGTCCGTATGTCCGTCTGTGCTCTGGGTGTCAGGCAGCCAAGGGACTATAGAGCTCCTCAGAACAGCCTTAAATCTCAGTCAAAGCCTGTCAGTCACTCACAGCCATGGGCTTGTTCCCATTCTGCCATGCAAACTCCTAGCCTCTGATTGGCTTGAATGAGTGCCTTCAGTACAATCATTTTGTTTGGCATTTGATGATTTTTGTTTGGTTCAAAGTCATCTCATCGAAGGCTTTTAATACTGTAGGCAATACCATCCGTTAGTCGTTTGCAGTCTAGACATTCTTTACAGCTGCAATCAGTCACTTAAGCTCAGCCAGGAATCCTTTTAGCACCGTTGTTTATTTGCCAAACCAATATGACAGCTCCCATAATGTTTCTACTTTAACCTGGATCTAACATGGGATAAGCTTGCATTTGCTAATCCTTCAGAACGTTGGACAGAGAGTGGGAGTGTGTCCCCAGTATTAACATATTAATTTATTCGAGCTTGATTGCCAGGGAGAAGGCAAAAATAACGCTTTGCCAGTGTGTGATCTGAGAGACCCTCCTGTTTATTCAATCAAAAGCAGCAGACTGCTCTCATCTAATCCTCTCGAAGGTTGACCCAAGTCTGCAGCTGTCTACCGGACCAGCTCATCTTGATTTGCATCTTGGAAATTCTCTCATCTCTCCTCCTTCTCCTCGCCCTCTCCACTCCACTATCAAGTTCTGTCACAATAATGTTTTCCTGCCATTTTCTCCTCTCCTCCCCTGCTGTTTTTCATGTGGTTGTCTCTCCGTTATGAATTCCACATGAGACCTCCCACTGAGCCCTCTCAACCTTCATCATATGAAAACAGGATTAGTGAGTGAATCCTTATTTAATTTGCTTCAATCAAGACATTAATAAAGGTTTGAGATGTCATATTCTCCCCAGAGTGCTGAAGATTAGTAGTCTATGTAGAATGCAAATCAAATCGAGCTCCATTTGTGTAGCATACTGTATATTTCAAACACGGATGCTATGTGATGCGCTTCAGAGCAAAAGATATAAAAACAATAAAAGACCACTATATAAAATATGTAAAATATACATACTGTACATACAGAATAATAAAAGGAATAACAGACCGAGTGACTAAATACTTTAAAGCACTAAGAGCATAAAGCACTAAGAGCATCCTATGGAAAAGTTAAACTAAGAAGGTGGGTTTTAAAATCTCTTTTGAAACTGTCAATCAATCAATCAAAGCTTTATTTGTATAGCACATTTCATACCCAGAGGCAACACAATGCGCTTTACAGAGAACAACTGAACACTAAAAAAAAACACTTGATTACTGGCTCACCATTCTAAACTTGTACTGAACAGTGTTCTTGAATTTGAGAAAGGTGCTTTTTAAATCCAATCGATTTAAGAGTGTTCTGGCCAAGTCTGTGCACCAAGTCTGATTGGTGTGACGGTACGTTTCCCATACCTGCTGCATGTCTGCAGCCTCCTTGCGTCTCTGGGCCATGTCTTCTGAATCGGTCAGCAGGTCATTGAGGAGGCCAAACTTGGAGAGCTGACCAACCAGCTCACTCTGGAGGCAGTCCTTCACATGTTTCACTGGTAAGTGCATCACTGCCTTTAGCACACTGAGGGAAATAAGGAAAAAGGTGGAGGGAGATGCAAGAGAGCAAGACATATGGATGATTCGATGGAGGGATGAAGGGAGTGGGGAAGGATAACAGAAAAGAGATCTCGAAGGTCTGAGTCTGGAAAACTAAATTAGATCACCAAGTACCACAGCAGGAAGTGGAGGATGGACGGACAGGAAGTAGTCATCTGTCCTAGATATTCTTGCGGACGATGAGGCACTAGGACTTTATGAGGTGCTCGATGACCTTGCAGTCCCGCTGCTTCAGTATCTTCTTAACTATACCAGTCACAGTGGCAAGTGCTGAAAGATTATCGACACTCAAAATCATGAAAAAATTTCTGAGAAGCACCATGGCCCAAGACAGACTCTCCGGACTAGCCCTCAGCGTCGAAAGACAGACAGCCAGATGGACTTAACAAGCATTGTTAAGGACTTCGCACAGACGAATGTAAGGAGGAGAGAACGTTTGGTCACTGTTAAGGTAAGAATATATTATTTGTTAATATAACTATCGTCTGCCATGGAGCTGCCAATCATAGTGGGCCAGAGAGAAGGAAAATGGGAACGGAAAGTGAGAACCGCACTATTCATGGGTGCTGAACAGCCCGTCTAAAGAAGGAGCCATCTGGACACTTCTCCACCAAACCAGAAACACACACACCCTCCAGGAAATCCATGGAACCCTGCCATCATGACATCCAGGCATCAGCACATCTCCATTACCGTGACACACACACACACACACATTCTGTGAAGTGACTTTTCTGGGACACTGAATCCCATGGCATCAGCCCGCCCTCAGGAACATCCTCCATATTTGAGATTCACACATCGGGAACTCTAGACCCTCTTTCAAGTACTGTAATTTTGACAGTCCTACAAAATTGTATGTCTGCTTGACAACAAAAACAAACATAATAAATAAGGACACAGTCTAATAAGCCCCTTAAACTCCAGACTGTAATTTAGAGATTAATCTCAGCAGTTGATGCAGTTTAGTAATGGAGGATCTTAATTGCGGTGGCCCTGATTTGATAGTACCTCATTCAAGCTTCAATGCGGCGTCTGAGATTTTAATGACCATGCCGATTTTAATCACCATCTCGGGCCTGTTATGATAATCAAGGTTAGGATAATGAGAGAGAGGGAGAGAGAGAGAGAGAGAGAGAGAGATGGTTCAAGAAAGTTTGTATATGCTTTGTGTGTGTGTCTGTGTGTGTGTGTGTGTGTGTGTGTGTGTGTGTGTGTGTGTGTGTGTGTGTGTGTGTGTGTGTGTGTGTGTGTGTGTGTGTGTGTGTGAGAGAGAGAGAGAGAGTGTTACACGCTCCTCCCTCCTCCAGGTGGCAGCTGTGGGGGGAGAGTGGGTGTCGTGGCCGGTGCCTAACCTGTGTCTCTTCCCCTTCCTGTCTAGGTAGCTGATGTTGATGAGTAATGAGTGACACCTGGGGACAGTTGATAAGAGGTGGCTGTTCCCAGTGTGTCTCTCTCACTACCACCTGCCTGCACCAGCCCTTTTAAATAATAGGATTAAAAAAAGAGATGCATAATTTGCCTTATTCACCTCAGCTGCCATATTGGTCAGTCTGACGTAATGAGGGGTGCGGATGCGGAAGGGCCCCGTTGCCTTCAATGTTAAAAGTTTGCTGTAAAAACATCACTTCAAGAACCAAAATAGTCAAAATAACAGGCTGAATACACTATCGGTTACAAACTCATCATTACTAGACTCCGATTGTTTTTCACTGCCGTTGTTTTCGCGTTTGGAAATACATCGGAGTGAATGCAGCTGACGGCTAACTATAGCTCATTCACCCCATGTATTTCTAAACGCGAAAACAACGGCAGTGAAAAACAATCAGAGTCTGGTAATGATGAGTTTGTAACCGCGATAGTGTATTCAGCCTGTTATTTTGACTATTTCGGTTCTTGAAGTGGTGTTTTTACAGCGAACCTTTAACATTGAAGTCAACGGGCACTTCCGCATCCGCACCCCAGTGTGACCAATATGGCTGCCAGGTGAATAAGGCGAATAAAAGAGAGAAGAGATTTAGAGATAAAGGGGAGACAATGAATGAATGAGGCTGAGACGTGCAGGTGACCCTCTCTGACCCTACGGGTGTGTCTTACCTCGGTGGCTGCCACTCATGACGTAAACTATATCTGCTTGACATTTACCCACCAATAATGCTATCGCGGGTAACAACTGTGGGTGTATCACCCAGCTGACCAATTGGGCCAATGGGGCCATCTCCTCATTGTCCTGTTAAATGTCACCGCTCCAGTCTGCAGGCAAACAGGGGCGCCGAGCTATATTTACAGGGGCGCATTGGATTGGCGCCAAGCTCAGAACTCGCCAGGGAAATGTCAAACCTACCTCGAGCTACCTCGCCAAGACTGCGTTATTAACACACGCTTAATCACAACAAGGTGTGTTGGTTGGTAGGAGGCACAGGTGCGATGTGTTGACATTTATGTCTGCTCATAACATAGGATGCGATATGAGTGGCCGGGAACTGTCAATCAAATATCAAGTAGGCAAACTTTCACAATCAATTTTGATGTTGAGATGTTGAGTTTAGTATGCCGCATTCATACTGTACTCATGCAAGGAAGCACCCATATTTTGTGCGCACACACACACACACACACACACACACACACACACACAGTGGTGTAGTGGGGGGTATACGGAGTGCATGGACCCACAGTATACCCACTTCTTTTAACACCACTAATGTAAAAACATTTCTGCTACAGTATACCCACTTCTTTAGTCTGAGTATACCCACGTCTTTACTTTACTCCACTACACCCCTGCACACACACAGACTCATATCCCCACCTCTCATATCCCCACCTCTCAGTGTCAACATTATTCACCAAACAAACGAGAACAAACTGAGAGTGAGAAAATGGAGATGAGTGGATTTTTGAGAAGGTGATGAAAAAAGACAGATGGATACCGTAGAGCATACCTGTCATTCAGAGTACATCTCACCATTTCTCCATCACCACCTCCTCTGTACATCAAGGTGCATTAGGTTGATATTGGTGGATGCACCAAAGGGAACCAAAAGCATGCACTGTTCTCTCTCCTTCCATCCAAAAAACGTTACCGGAGCAACAAGTCGCGTACCACCCGTCTCAGTAACAGTTTTTTTCCACAGGCAGGCTGATGAATCACTGATGCTCCTACTTTTGCTCTATGCACTTTAATGTCTCTTTGTAATGTCTTAATGTCTTATTGTCGCATTTCATAGTGTCTATAGTGTCTTAATGTCTTATTTTGTAAACGTCTCCTGTCATATTGTTGTAATGTCTTACTGTCTTAAGTCATGTCTTGATGTCTGAGAGTGCGGGACACAGTGCATTTCATTGTATTTTATAATACACATGACAATAAAAGTATGAACTGAACTTTGTGCTTACAGTAGCATCGCTTCCCTCCTGTTGCTGTCATTCCACCCATCCAAGCAGCACCACTGCTCTCCTCACCCAGAGGTCTTGGAAACATCACAGGCAGTGGGTGGAGAGACGGAGAGGCTAAGAGAAGGCCAGGGCCCTAGCTAAGCAATCAAATGACTCGAGTTCCACACAAATATTAAAGCTAGGTCTTGACTACCATTCTCCTAGACAGGCCAATAGACCCGGCAGATCAAAAGAGATTATCAGCCCATGTACGGGAGTGTCTTTCTTTCCTATTTTTCAAGGCTGAGGGAGAAGAACATGGCTTTTAATGCGAGCACATTTTCAACCCCCCCGCCCCCCTCCCAACCTATTAATGGTCTTCAATAACAACTTCTTTTTTTATTATCTCTATTTTGTGTGGCTTTAGAATCCATCAAGGACACAGGAAGGACAAGGACTTAGACGGAGGGGAATCAGAAAAAAAAGAGTATGCAATTATATCCCGCACCGACCCTGCTTACATGAAAATGCACCATTGTGACAAACACCAATAGACCAAGGTAATTTCCATTTGTGTGACATCCCATGACCTTGTTTCTGTAAGGCATTCAGCATTTCCACTATAGCAGTGCAGATCTACGATGCCGCTACACTTTTCATTTCATCCTCCCCCATTAATAACACGATTATTCATTACTAATATGGAAGCTAGGCTGCTGTAGAAAAGTCTCCCTGGAGCCTTTTCATGCCACGGAGAAATACATCAGGTGTAAATTATTGAGAGGTAATAAGACAGAAGGATATTGACAGAGATCTAGTCCATACAGGGACTGTCATCTCCACAGATAAACGGGACAGGATTTCACCACTCCTTAAGTGAAGGGAAGGGTGATTCACAGTTTAAACTTTTCTTATTTCATACTCTTTATCTTCTGTCTCACTCTCTTTTCTGCCCCCGCCTCTCTCACTTACTCCAATGATCATCAGTCACAAGTTACAAGCGCAGGCTAATTGAATGAACCAGAGGCTAGGTTTAAATTACCACTTACCACTAAACCACCAGTTAAACTTCAGAACCTCTCTAGGTTGACATAAAAGTGACGAGGGGATAGTGCTCCCTGGTATGCCCTTTGGCTCTTAAACTCTTATACCTGGAGAATGAATTAGAAGTCAATTAAAAACAAATGCATAATGGATGCAGTAGAGTAACAAACATTTGTTACTGCATAGAGTTGACCTATGTTACCTAGGGATGAGATAGGTTTGATAGGTTTGTCTGGTATATAATACTCTAAGGAAACAAAACAAGCAGAAACCCCTTCTCTAGCTTTCTCTCTCTCTTTCTCGAACCCCCAGAGAAAATACCACGACCTCTCTCCCTGCAGTCAATGTATGCTGAAATACTGGATGAAGAAGATGGGAAACAGCGTGTCGGCCGGAAGCAGTCCAGCGGTGTCACAGATTAATCTGTATCTGTCAGAGCCACCTGTCCCACGCAATGCAGAGCCGCTTGAGTTCTGGAAGGAAAATAGAAAACGCTTTCCGGCTCTCGCAGAAGCATCACAAGCCTACCTCTGTGCTCAAGTGTAGCCAGCATAGATTATTCTGGATGAGAAGTGCAACAGGCTGCAGACATGCTCATCTTCATCAAGAAGAAATTTGGAGACTTACTTTGTTACAGTAGCATACTAAAAGGTAATTTGTTGCTTTGTAGGACCATGGGTCCAGAATCTTATTATATAGACAGACAAACATAGGTTATTTAGGGGTTACATGTGTACATGTGTTGGCAGAGAGTCCCTTTGAAACAGATCTTTTTCAAGGGAGCCCTGCTTATAAAATAGATACAATACATAATAATCATCGATCACAGTTTGCGCACACACACACACACACACACACACACACACACACACACACACACACACACACACACACACACACACACACACACACACAAACTGTTGCATATGTGTCCTTTCTAAGGCTGTCCATTCATTCAGCTTACTTACTGAACTGCAGACTCCCTACGTATGAGAGTACAAGCTCATGTTCCCTTTATTGATTGTGACGTTACCCTCCATTCAGCCCATATCAAAGAGCCCTCAAATCCATTTACACGCAGGCACACCATACATACAGAGTTGTAATCCCATTGAAAGCTTCTTCATTGAGTTTCAGTACTTGAGGTAAGAACAACAAGTGCACATGGCATAAATAAGGGACTGCTCATACTGAAGTTGAGGACATAAGGGACTGGTTTAATGGTGTTTTGTTGTGTTACTTCTGCTTCTCAGACAGCCCTGCACTGAGGGCAAGTCTTCTTGAAGGCAGATGTTTTATAGCAATCGTGACATGAAAGGCTGATGAAACCTAATCAACTTTTTTATTCTATAGATTTTTACTTCCTTTGAGGTTGATGTTTTGAGAAGCTAACAGCTGTACAAAATTCAAGTACATCAAATGTACTTTCCTTTTGGGTTGTTCTCTTGATGAGCACCCAGTAATGTGATTAGGAGAATGGCAGCCATTATGGAGTAGACACAGAGGAAGCCATGTAATCATGTTATTAATGTGTAGCCAGACAGCAAGGCACAGGGCAGCTGTGTCATCGCCATGGTGACAGACTCACATCCTGGCTCAGGTGTCACTCACAGGCAGATGAGGGAAACTGTTCCAGTAATAGGCCTACACAACTGAGAACACACACACCTCACTCTACACACAATCTGACACACTCTAGACCAGTGTTTTCCAAACTTTTTTTATGGGGACCCACTTTTCAAAAATGACAAATCATCACGACCCAATCAATTCACAAGGCTTATCTATAAATCGTGAGAAGACAGAATTTGCGATGGCATAATCACATTTATCTTTCGGGTTTCGTGGGGAACATAGGACCCGGGGAACATAGAACCCTTTTTTGGGGGGAACATAGGATCCGGGGAACATAGAACCCTTTTTTGGGGGGAACATAGGACCCGGGGAATATAGGGATGACCCCTAAAGGTGATGAGGGACTGAATAACTGAAATATTATAACTGAAATAACCGAAATAAGAGGACGAGATACATAAATAAGCACTAGTGCTAGGAGCAACAGGCGTTGTAACATCTCCATGTTTACGTCTTGTTTACATCTCAAGCCGGTCTACTCCCGTTTACAGCCATCGTCATGGAAACATGACACTCAGGACAGCTTTGGAGTATGCGCACGTGTGTGTGTGTGTGTGTGTGTGTGTGTGTGTGTGTGTGTGTGTGTGTGTGTGTGTGTGCGTGTGTGTGTGACCCAACCCCCCACAGTCCATTATTCTTTACTGTAGTCTCGGGGGTCATTTAGTTCAAACAAGGCAATTGCTGTGTGTGTGTGTGTGTGTGTGTGTGTGTGTGTGTGTGTGTGTGTGTTACCAAAACAAATGAAAATCATTTTAATTAATTCATGTGTTGCTTTTCTTTGTTTCCACAGATGACTCATCCATTCCCTGAAAGGAGAAAAATCTCTCCTGAACCTACCAACTGTGGTCCATCTGCCAAAACCCCCCAAAAGGTTTGAAAAGCTTTCTCTCTCTTTCTCTCTCTCTGCTGTTTTAGTATGAATGTATCATATATTCATCACCAGCCATCTGGACTACTGCAATGGAGTCCTGTTCGGAGTACCCAGTAAAACCCTGGACAGACTCCAGTATGTCCAGAACTCATCCGCCAGGGTTCTCACCCACACCAAGCCCTGGCAGCACATCACCCCCACTCTCATCCACCTTCACTGGCTCCCTAGTAATGAGGGTTAGAAAATAAGTTGAGAGGAAGGGGGAAAAGAGGAGGAACAAAGATGAAAGACAGTTGAAAGAAAGAAAGAAAGAAAGAAAGAAAGAAAGAAAGAAAGAAAGAAAGAAAGAAAGAAAGAAAGAAAGGAAAAAAAGAAAGAAAGAAAGAAAGAAAGAAAGAAAGAAAGAAAGAAAGAAAGAAAGAGAGGCTATGTAAGTTCACTCCATTTACCATGTATTTATTTATTCACTCTGTGGCGTGAAGAGAGGACTAATGACAGGAAAGGAAAAAAGATTGGTTTTAATATTCCTCTGCCCTCTGCACGAACATCAGTCTCATTCTAACTCTCCTCTTTACTCTGATCTAACTCTCATCTCTCATTCAGAGAGATAGCAGGGCCACAGGGGTGTCAGAATGCCCCCTCATATCAAAGAGCCTATCAGTGGTCGTCTCTGGGAAGTATTGCATGCGGCTGCTCCTTCTCCACTGGGAACGGAGCTAAGCAGGGTACTCCTCCACACGTACGCGCACACTTCTGGTGACATAACAGACTTTGCAGGGGGTAAAACCTTTGCATTTCCCCATCTCTTTACCCTTTAGATTTTTGAGCCAGATTGCACTATTGTTCTTGTTATTGTTATGCATGTGTTTACAGGGGACTTGACAGGGAGTGGGGTTTGCCAGCAGGTGGAAGGGGAGAATCCCTACACATGGCAACGTCAGGGGGGGACACTGCTGCCCTCCCTGAACCACCACATGCCCCTGCACAGATCACAGAGGGGGAGAAGTCCTCAACGCCCACACTCATCCATAAAAGATCACACACAATTCTGGAGGCCTGGAAAAGGAGAAAGAGGGTGAGAGACAGAAAGAGAGAGAGAAAGAGAGGAGGGGGTGGCAGAAAAAGCACACTGTACAAAGGTAGTGTACCGTAGATAGATTGTCTCACCGGTTCGCATGCTAATCAGTCATACAGAAGAAGTTTCCTAACTAGATATAAAAATATATATTCAAATATAACCTGTTTAGGTGTTGTGGATATTCTGTATGGTATGGATTGAGGAAAACTGTTGTATAGTTTCATGCATTTTGAAAAAGGAAATGCACTCTATTAATTTATTTATAAAGGTAACTCTTTCCACAAGGGTAACTCTTGGGCAGACCGTGCTCAAATACAGAACCACAAAGAGCTTGAAAGAGCAGAACGTGAGAGCAACTCACAGTCAACGTGTCTGAGTGGACCTATAATCCTAGGGGACATTGATAGATGACCCACAACTGGGGTCCCTGCTCAGTCAATGTATCCAGCTGCTCTCTTCTGTCCTTACAAGGACACAAGAGCCACACATGCAGACCTACTACATCACACATACAAACATATACCTACTGAACTATACAGATATACAGGTGCATCTCAGAAAATGTGAATATTGTGGAAAGTTCAATATTTTCGGTAATTTCATTCAAAAAGTTTAACTTTCATGAATTCTAGATCCTATTGTTGTCCCGTGTCCCCTTGTAATTTTGATTAATTTGAATTAATTAATTTAATATTGACTGTGGAGTGTACACACAAACACTCAATCTCAATGACACATGCATGTGCACATACTCGCACACACACATACAGTACACACCCATGCTTTGACCACTCAGAGTGAATCATGTGTGATAAATGGAGGTCTTAGCCCTGGTTATTTCTGGCCTGTGATGGAACCCCTGCTGAATGGCAGGTGAAAGGCCAATCAGGCCCAGCATGGCGTCTGGCTCCGGTCCCCGCAGGGCCTTTTGAGTGACGGCAAAATGGGAACTGACCTTCCCCAGTCATCTCTGCAAGTGTGCACGCTTGCACACATTGAGAATCCACACGCCATCTGCGGAATGACTCATTTCCCATGACGAACAAAAAGTATTTTCAGACCGAGCTGGTGAAAATGGATACATTTTAAAGAGAGCAAAACAGTGCGTTAAAACACAGCTCACCGAAGTACCTGTCTGACGATAACCCAAGTGGGCTTTAAAGAAAGCATACGTTTAATAAATAATACTCCTCCCTGGGGGCTTTGAGCTCATGTTGTTGTAGCCTACAGAGCGAACCTAAACACAGACAGGATGAGGTTCTGGAGGTTTATTGCAGTGGAAAGGTAGGGAGGTGAAGGCTGGAATGGCAGGCAGATGAGCAGGCGGGAAAGCAGGTTAGCGAGCAATTAGAAGCTGAATAGCTTGTTAGCTAGCTGCTACTTGGCAGTGTCCTTATAGAGGGTAACACGCTAACCTGTTCTCAGCAGTCACCTGACATGTCACACAGTCCATCACACCTGCTCCGTGCACTCTGACCCTGAGGGCATGTTCCTGTGTTGTTGTATTAGAGGCCAGGGAAAACTGAAGTATCAGTGGCAGCTGGGTTCACAGCTTCATCCTTGGAGCCATGAAACAAATAATTCAAGGAATCAATAATGCATGGGTTGGTCATATTATACACCTTTAAAAAGTTGCCTGGTCTCTCCACGTGCTATAAAGTATACGCAATTCAGTAACACTTTACAATAAGGTAACAAATCATTCAAAAAACATGTTAAACTCTGAATTTCAAAGACAAGAAACTCACCGAGGTGTTAGTTGGCGTTCAGACATATAATTCGCCATAAAGTAAGATTCTAGTTCATCTGGAAAGGCTTTTTAAAATATTTAGCATAGAACTATTTAGTCGCAGCACATACGTGTGTAAACTTCCACTTGAACAATAACAATAGCTACCGTAAGTAGTTCCGCTTCCTGAATCCCCTCTGCGGATTGATCTACACATCTACAACGGTCGCATCAATACAAGTCAATGGATTTCATAAAATGAACAATAAAACCCTACAGGATTCATACTTTGTGGCGAATTTGATGTCAGAACACCGAAGGACACCAATTACCTCCTCGGTGAGCTTCTTGTCTTTGAAATCAAGAGTTTAACATGTTTTTGAATGATTTTTCAAGGTGCCCATTGTATGACCTAAGTGGTAGAGCAATTATCAACTTTCTCAAAAGTGCTAGTTTTGTCAACCATTGTATATGATCATAAGTAACCTTAAAACAAGGCTACACATGATTTTCCCTTTACTACTCCTTTATATTTGCCCTGCTTTATGCCTAACCTTAACATGCTCTATGCCTCCCCCTAAGGCCCTTACTCCAAACCTTCCTGAACCTGCCCCCACAGGTGTTAATGTAATGAGCCTTCCTGAACCTGCCCCCACAGGTGTTAATGTAATGAGCCTTCCTGAACCTGCCCCCACAGGTGTTAATGTAATGAGCCTTCCTGAACCTGCCCCCACAGGTGTTAATGTAATGAGCCTTCCTGAACCTGCCCCCACAAGTGTTAATGTAATGAATCTTTTCTCCAGCTTCATCCTCACCCCAGCACAAACATCACTTCTTTTGAAAGGTCTATCCTTTATTTCTCAATACAATAATAAAACTCACAAGCCAACAGGGAGTGATATTGAACTAACAGCCTAAAATCGCCGGTTGAAGCTGGCCTCATACTTTGACAATGACACCACCGGTGACGAATATGGGCCTCGATTCCACACACACACACACACACACACACACACTCACACACTCACACACACACACACACACACACACACACACACACACCGCTCTCACAGAACATACAAATCAGTATTCATGGTTTAACAGGAGTGAGAATAAAAGCCTCTGTTGTTAACAGGATACCTGGAGTTGGCGACAAAGCTGTTTATCAAAGACACCGTGGGTCACTTGATTGGAAACAAACACAAACCTTTTAGATATCCTCCCATTCACCTACATGTTATTCAAGCTCAATCCACTGCATAACCTGAACAAACAGACAGAGATATGTGCTCTTGCCTGTATCTATTACGCCTTATCTTGCTAGATATTATGAGTAGAATAGAAACAGCCGAAGAATTCAATTAGTTTCTGGTAAATATTTAGAGACAAGCAGATTATTTGGTAATTGAATTCCAAAGCCCATGACCTGGAATCCTGTTGCTCAATGCTTGTTCTACAAATTCCAATCTCTTTTTCTCTTTCAATCTTACTCTCACTCTCTCCCTCCCTCCCTCTCTCTCTCACTTGTTTGAGCGATGAAGTGCTTCCAGCATTGCAAATACATACAGATTCGGCTGGGTATCTTACCTCCTCACCTCCCCCTCCCACATCAGCTCTCTGCCATGTGGGAGCTGGAAGGGGAGGTGGGAGAAGAGAGGTTAGAGAGGGCATCTTCACACTCTCCCACCCTTGGCGATAACAAGGGATGTGACGCTCACCATGGCGTATGTTATCTGAGCCAATTAGCTTGTTGGGGCCAGCGAATGAGAGTGGAGCAGACCACTCATTTGGATGGAAATTAGACATGCGTCATTCCAACCTCGGTTGATAATGTATATTGTCAACCCATTATTGTACAGTATGGTAGGTGAGGAGTTGAGTGAGAGTTACAGGGTTGTGGTGGTGAGGTGCAGAGAGAGAGAAAGAGAGAGAGTAGGCAGAGAGAGAGATCCCACACGTCACTGACTGACATGTTGCCTCAAACATGGTGAATATGTCTTTGTAAAGGGCAGTATTGGAGGCACTCTCAAAAGGCCGAATCCTGTTGACAGTGTGAAAGCAGAGTTATTGCAAGACTGTTCAAGGATTTAGGTTTCCTCTGTCAATACACAACTAAGCTCCTATTCAGAACCCAGAGCACGACCTCAGAAAAACTGCATGACTTGGAGCCCATTATTGCACTATTGAGATATTGTGGGGATAAGTTCGTTGATAGGCTCATCACGTCCAGGCAGAGTGATGTACAGTAATTACAGTTTGTGACCCACAAGGCGCTCCATGGCGCCTGTCTGATGCCTGAATGAGAGTGGAGGTGTAGGGCTGGCGGCCAGGCTTCATGTCTAATATCCCTGGCTGTCTGCCAGCGCACCTGCATTCTGCCGGCTGTGCAACAGGGTGCCAATCACACCTACAGCTCTTGAACAAGCCGTCGGGACTATTCATTCAACTTACTATTGATTACCCATAACCCCACAGGGGCAAGGCTGCGAGAAAGGACAACCCTCCTATGTGTTTGCCCCACACACACTAAAAAGTTCTGGGTTGAAAACAGCCCAATTTGGGTATTAGTTTTCAACCACACAGCTGGGTAAATATAGGACAGAACACATGCTGAGTTCATCTAACCCAGCAAGATGGGTTGTTCGTTTTATTTAACCAGGCAAGCTGGGTTGATCATTCAACCCAAATATTGGTTCATAACAAGACTCAAGATCTGTTTATTGCCATGTCTATGGTTCACACATACTAGGAATTGGACTAGGGTTAAGGTAGATGGTGTGGTGAGTGTATGTACAGTGTGTGTGCAGATTGTTGTGTGGTGGGTGAGCGGTGCTATGTACTGTACAGTGAGTGCAGAGTGTGTGTGTGTGTGTGTGTGTGTGTGTTTGTCTGTGTGTGTGTGTGTGTGTGTGTACCGTTAAGTTATGTGGAACAATCAGGGGTCATGTGCAAGTGGTGCATGGAGTCAGTGTATTGACTAGAATACTGCGGTAATTGTATGAATAGGTTATTTATGCAGTAACAAACGAGATGGGAGTGCTTTATTGTGGATATTGCCACGGCTGTGCACAGCTCGGCTCTGAATGCATCTTGGCCAATCAAAATACCCGGCCGGAACTACTGGTAGCTGTTGTATACTCTAATATAATTGTCATGTTTCCTGACAGTACAATCTGATTTTGAAATAACTTTGATATGTAGGCCTAATCCAAAATACATTTAAGATTTGGTAGTGTAGATCACCCCCCTGTAAGTTACAGCGTCGAGACAACCCCTGAGAGACATTTTTTGGCTCATTGATGTAATTGGAACATCTCACACCCCACTTGGCTCATACCTCCTGAATTTTTTAGTGGCTCACACTGCATCATTATGTCTCACAGCTTTGACTGGTTGACTGGCCTGCGGATACACAATGACAAAATGATTTGCAGACATTCTGAAATATTAAAAATGCTGCTCCGGATCAATTTCTCTCATGGCAGACGAGGTTAAACTCCCCCTGTTCATCTATGCTGCTGGGGGGGGGGGGGGTGAGGGTGTACGCCTGAAATCGCAGAAAAAGAGGTGTAAAAAAAGGCGATAAATGAGAAACACTCAGTAGTCTTTGGACTCAGTGAGTAGTGGTTCGTTTGCTTGACTGCCTAACACTCACATTTTTTGGGCCGTGCCTAACGTTTGTTTCCGGTTTGTTGCCGGAGCCCCTGTAGGTAAACCGACCCCATAACGGATGATATTTTCAGTTTTTTTTGGGGGGGGGGGGGGTTATTGTGTTGAATAAATGTGCCGAGGCGAGGTTACAAAAGTTAAAAAGAGTTTGCAAACGTTCACAAAGGAAAGTTAAAGTCTAGGCTGAGGCTAGAGCTGGTTACATATGATGATGGCGGAGGATTTGGTGTCAAAGGCAAAAGCGCCTATTAGGCAATATTTTGAAATTAAACCCAATGGAAACTGATAACGTTGATGAGGCAATCTAGAGCCTTCTTCTGGGGTGAAAAAGGATGTAAACAAACCAGTATGTGGCTCGCTCCCACTTCAGTGCAGCTACAGCGTTTCCATGGCCACAGGATGCTGGTCAGTGAGCCAATCTTGAGTAAAAATGCCCATGAGCCATGAGCTGCAGCTGTCTTATGAAGTATAAACTAGGCTTAATGCTTTGAGCTTAATGGCCATCTAAACAAATATCTCTCTGCGTGAAGCTAATGTTGTTGTCCAAATAAAGGCTGTCTGTTTATAGCGAAATGGAACATACAATTGTAATGAGAGCTTTGTACTCTGGGTATTTCAGGGGCCATTTGAAATGCCCCTACTATGAAATAATAGACATGGTGGTTTAATAATCCGGCTCCCCTGTTGGGTTTAAAAGGCTAGATTGGGACGGGGTGTAATAACATAGATCCCCTGTGGACACCGGTAGAAGGACCTGCTGGGAAAGGGATGGAGGATGTCAGTCCATGTAATTACACTCCATGGTGATAATTGCTTTGTCCTTCCCTACATCGCAGTGAAGGATCCGAGCGACTGAAATAGCAGACAGGGTCCATCTCCTCCACCTCTCTGTGTGACCCCAAGGGCGGAGACTCCATGTGGCGATGGGGGACTCCACAGACACATACAGTACTGTAGCCGCACCAGAGGACGTACAGTGTGGCACGGAGGTATAGGTACACACAGTTACCCCACAGGGACATGGCTGCCTCACAGGATGGAACTGTGTTTCTCCTAGGGTGGAGTTATACTGTAGCAGCAGAAGTAATTTTCTTTGTGTGTGCGCACCCTGCCAGGGGGTGCGCAGTAATAAGCAGGGGAAATATCTGCTAACATATGAGCAGCCCTGGAATTAACATCATTATATGGGCAAGGCTATTTTTGCCTTCGTGGTCACTCAATTTTTTAGGGCACAAAGGCCATTGAGTGACATACATAAGCTGTGTTCGGAATCGCTCCCTCGTTCCCTCACTCCCTATTCCCTATATAGGGTTCACCATGTAGTGAACTACCTAGGGAACGGAGAAAATGTAGGATACATGCACTGTTCCCTGCAAATCGCGCTGGTAAGAAGCATTGTGCTGCCCTATTTGTAGACCTTTCTACGGCATTTGATACAGTAGACAGCCATTTACTCCTTCAAACACTTGGTAATATTGGTAAGGATAATATTGCCTTTACTTTCTTTCTATCTATGTTATAGGTGTCAGTGCGTTAAAGTGGGACGTTTTAAATCTGAGCTGTTACCCATCTCAAAAGGTATACCACAAGGTTTAATTCTGGGTCCTGTCCTTTTTACCCTTCTCAAAACGCCCCGATCCAGTGCTGCGCAGCAACTGTAATTCATTACTGAGAGGAATTTGATATGGGCAAAGGCTAGAAAAACTGGAGCTGCTTCGGAATGGATTTTGTTCAGGCAGCTGCAGAAGAGGTGTACGTACTACTGTGATCAGGAAAGCAAAATCTGAATACAATCTAAATTCCTTGCACATGAGTGCTGGTAACCAGCCTCTCCGAAGCCACTCCTTTGTTCTCTTGGCTGTGTGCTTTGGGTCATTGTCATGTTGGAACAAGAAGCCCCAGTCTGAGGTCCAGAGCGCTCTGGAGCAGGTTTTCTTCAAGGATCTCAGTGTACTGTACTTACTGTAGCTGCATTAATCTTTCCCTCTATCAGGACTAGTTGCCCCGTTCCCGCTGCTGAAAAGCATCCCCATATCATTATGCTCCCACAGCCATGCTTCACTGTAGGGATGGTATTAGCCCGGTGATGAACCGTGCCCGGTTTCCTCCACACGTGACACTTGGTATTCAGGCCAAAAAGTTTAATTTTGGTTTCCTCAGACCAGAGAATCTTGAGTCCTCTAGGTGCCTTTTGTCAAACTCCAATCGGGCTGTCATATGCCTTTTACTAAGGAGTGGCTTCCGCCTGGCCACTCTACCATAAAGGCTTGATTGGTGGAGTGCTGCCTGGAAGGTTGATCTTCTGAAAGGTTCTCCGATCTCCACAAGGATATGCCTGAGCTCTGTCAGACTGACCCTCGGGTTCCTGCTCACCTCACTAGCTAAGGCCCGTCTTCCCCGATTGCTCAGTTTGGCCGTTAAGTTAAGAAAGGATAAGGATAAGGATAATATCTGCAATGAGCCCCCAGGTACGCACACGCACATACACACACACACAGTGCAGTATCCTGACAAATGTCTGCTGAACCGGAATTACAATGGATCAATAAGTACAGTGGAGTGACCTGGAGGAGAGGGACTTCAGAGACTCTGAGAGAGGAGCGACAGGCTTTCAATCTAAATGCAAATCTCCTTGTGTCCTGTCTCCCTGTCTCCCAACTGAAGAGACATGGGAGGTCAGCTTTCATGAATCATGACTCATCACTGGACCACCAGACGCAGTCTACCCTCTCTGATCATCAATCAGCTGACATGTTGCATTCATTACTTTGGAACAGTAATGCATTTCCAGTAAACATGGGGGCAGCTGTGGCTCAGGAGGTAGAGCGGGCTGTCCAATGATCATAGTGTTGGTGGTTCGAATCCCAGCTCCTCCTGTCCACATGTCGAAGTGTCCTTGGACAAAACACTGAACACCAAATTGCTCCCAATGAGCAGGCTAGCACCTTGCATGGCAGCTGCTGCCATTGGTGTGTGTATGGCTGAACGAGAGGTCATTGGAAAGTACTTTGGATCAGGAAAAGTGGACAAGCCAGGCCAGCATTAACAACTGGAATAATCAACTTTTAATCTTTATTGATCTCATGCAAGCCACATAGCACAGACGTTTCGGGTCAGGCCCTTTCTCAATGTGTCTGTGGCCAGAATGGAGAATATTTCCAGGCGACTTAAATAACCTGGCTGATGCAGCAGCCTCTCCAGGTGCTTCTCAATTAGTTAATTAGTCGAAACAATTAAGTCTGACAAAAAGTCAAACCATTAGTGAAACAGAAGCGTCTATACAATGGCACAAATGGATTGTGATTCAATCAGAGAAGGATAAAAAAATAAATAATCATAACATATAAACATGAACAAAATCATAAACACACTGAAGCATTTTACAGGAAACACGACAGGGCTATTTCATCATTTAAACCACTGGGTTCTA
Source organism: Borostomias antarcticus (assembly GCF_949987555.1). Classification (NCBI taxonomy): domain Eukaryota; kingdom Metazoa; phylum Chordata; class Actinopteri; order Stomiiformes; family Stomiidae; genus Borostomias; species Borostomias antarcticus. The sequence continues at coordinate 9,000,016 of NC_140258.1, forward strand.
ATGTGTCCAGACAATAGCTGAATCCCAAATCGCGCACTTAGGCGAAAGTGCAGAGCACTCGCAGCCTTGTGGCCTTACATGCGCGTTCCCCCGAAATCCACAAGGGCTTACTGTACATGTGATATTTCAGTGTTTTATTTTTCATACATTTTAATTTTTTCACTTTGTCATTATGGAGTATTGTGTGTACATTGATAGAAAAACAATTAATTTAATCAATTTTGAAATATGGCTGTAACATAAAACGTGGAAAAAGTGAAGGGGTGTTAGCACTTTCCGGATGCACTGTAGCAACTTACCAAATGGCCTCTCTCTGGCCAGTTGAGTGGGTGTTTCAGCCATAAAACTCAGTTCAAAGAATGTCACAACCCCTAGGCATGGCTGAGGAGATCAGAGCAATCTTGGTCACATCTCCCTCTCTCAGCATGGTACTGTGGGAAACATTATGTGGAAAATAGGATGGTGGACGGAGATCTCTGTATCTTCAAAAAGTATAAAACACATTTGTGCCGTCTGATCATAACTTTTTTAGGGAGATTTTTCACTGACAATCTAGTTATGCTGTAAAACTTTCCTCCTCTGCTCTGTTGATTACCATTCTAGTTTTATGCAACTGAGAAACAAGGCTGTCTTTCTGTCGACTTCCCAGACCGTTCCAGACCAGCAGCTCTCATCCACTTAAACCACTCGCAACCCCAGGAAATGTAGGGTGATGCATGGCCACGGCTAAACTTAAAGCTTTTCAATAAAATATGACCTCATATTTCAGCATTAATTATTCATAAGACTCCCACTTCATAACATTCGGGGCTTGCTCTTTGGACTGGGGCCAACGCTATTGAAATTCTTTCCTCTGTTTATTTCCGCTCTCTGGCAAGATGTGGAAATCTCTGTCTATAAGTGGGGGTCCTCCGAGCCCCCTCTCTTATCCACGGCCATCTCAATTTGAACATATTTAATAAAGCTGATCTTGGTTGTCAAATCAGAGGAAGAAAAACAACCTTTTCATGTAATGCCAGTCGTATTACCGGGCCGCTGAGGGCCGGTTATGAAGTGAATTACTGTTGGAATTGTTATTCCATCCTAATGTAATATTAATCAAGGATTCTTCTGTGCCACACTCTACTGAGGCATGGGTCAGGGCTAGGCATGGGTCTAATTTATTATTCATATCAAATCATTCTTTATTGTTGGCCCATGGGGTGTTTCAGATGTGTGTGGAGTGGTGCCTTGTAATAGAAAAGCACTTTGTAAGAATTACATTTGGTCAGTGGGGCTACATGGTGATCAAGTGTGTCGTGAAAATATGGCACAGGGGTGTGTTGTGTGTTATCTGGCCCTTCGAGATCACATGTTCCCCACTGCTTGGCTGCACCCTTATAAAGAGGCTGTGGAGGAACTGAGAAGGTTGTCAGCGTAATTGAACAGTGACATCTGGAACCGAGCCACCTCTATCAAGGCTGAGGAATCTGTTGGTATGATAGCTTCAGATCAATGACAAAGAACAAATCCTTCATCACCCAGTCCTGGGCGTAATGGGATAATGTGACACAATATAAAATAATGTCCAATCAGTATCATGAGTGTAATCAGATATTTGCGGGGAAACATATCAAAAGCATGAATACAATACATGAGCTAAACATTACGGTCAAAATCTGTGTAATCTAATTTGGCATGCTAGTCCAAATCCTCATCTAAAATCTCTATGTATTCACAGTCTCCTTCTCCACCACACAGCCCATCTAACCTGGGCTAGAATCTCTCATTTGATGCTACGACCTGTCATTCTTTCAAGTTTGACCCGTCGATATGCCCTCAGAACATCAGTTAAGGCGACAAAGTGGCACAGACTCTATAGAGTGCCTAAGTGAAGGCGGGCAAGATGGCGGCTTGGGTACTTGCATTTTTGCAAGCTTGTTGCACCACACTTTTTTTAGTCAATGATAGGGTGTTTATTAATGCAATTGTTGCACATACTTTAATATAAGGGGTGCATTTGCACATCTGTGATTCTTTTGGAACAAAAAATGGATAGAAAGCGAAGTTCAGATGATAGGCTGAAACAAGCTAGCATTCCTAGCGATGCTAACCTCTGACGTTTTGCTTATTGGAAAATGAATAGCTCATTGCTACAACATGAGACAGTGAAGAGTGACATTCAGAACCTTATCTCTAACTACTTCAATAAGGCTCAGCTAGAAAAATGGTATGGCAATAACTGGTAACTTCTTAAGTTTGAATTTGGTAAATATATGTGGAGTTATGGAAGCCGTCTTGCTAAATCTAGAAAGGCTGAAGAGGAAAGTATTATTGAGATAGCTTCTCTTTCTCAAAAGTCTCCTGACAGTCTCTCAAATTAGGAAAAAAATGAAACTTACTGATCTGCAAATTAAATTAGATTACAAAAATAGTCTTAAGGCTGAGGGAGCTTTCATAAAATCAAGAAAGAGGTGGCTGGAGGAGGCTCCATGTTTGCAAAACTTACTTTTTTCATTGTTTTTTGCATGTACGTTTGTACAAGTTGCTCCTCTTGTGAGGGTCTCATGTACTAAGACTTGCGTGGATTTCCTACTGAAACATGGCGTACGCTCAAATCCAGAAAACGTGTGGACAAAAAAATCCAGATGAATGAAACTGTGCGTAGGCATGAATCCAAGCACATTTCCTTTGTACATCCCAATCAACATGAAATTGAGCACACATGTGGAAGTACCAGACTCCTCCCTGTCCACGCCCCCATTGAAACATGCTAATTCATTTAAATAGGCCCTGTATGTGTGATTCCGCTCTATGCATGATCAGAAAACAAACAGAAGCCATGAGCAAAACTGGAAAAAAAAGAGAAATTTCACTGAGTGCAAGTTGGAGACGCTCCTCAATGAAGTTGAGGGCGTAAAAACATTATTTTTGGCACACTGTCCTCGGGCATCAGCTGCATGTGAAAAGTGAGTGGGAGAGTATGTGTGAGGCTGTCAATGCTGTTTGATCTGAGCATTGCACACCTACTGAATTAAAAAAGAAGTGGTCCGATATCAAAGTAGACGTAAAGCAGAGACACATGGATGTGTTCATTGATCATCAGTGTGTCTCTGATGTGCACATCACTATGAGGACTACTTGTTTTCACATGATTAACAGTTCCCCAGCATCACCTCACCAAAGATCAAGGTGTGGAAAGGTACATAGGCCTACGCCAGCCATGAAGTTGGCGTGGGACACTGCACATTTCCACGGTCATTTATCTCCAGTGTTGGGGGTAACGTGTTACAGAAGTAATGCGTTACAGTAATACATTACATTTTGGCAGTAACGGAGTAATATAATGCGTTACTTATACAATGTCGGTAATATTATTACAGTTACTGTGTCCAGTAACGCATCATTTATTTCAAGAGTTTCCCATTGATCTTGGCAAATCCCCTACCCCCTATATCCCCATGCTAAAATCCACTGTGAATCCACATTTTAAAGCTGATATAAAATAATAATAATAATAATAATAATCTCCTGTGGGTGGGCATGCCCCCGGAGTCCCGGACCCCCCTAGGGGGTTCACATCTTTGTCACCTTTTTCGCCCCTGATGAGTGTGTACCCCTGCTGGGTCTGTCTCCCCCCTTAAACACCCCCCCATGCTGTTCTGAGTGAGACCTTTCTGTGATTGCCCAACGGCGCTGTTGCTGAGTTGAGTCTTCACCTGCTTCCTCTCTCATGTGTCTTGTCTCCTGCCGGCAGTATGGAAGAAAGCTCCACTCCATCATCCCACACTTGCGCATCCACACACCCACGCAACAGATGCACACACACACACACTGTGCACACACATGAACACAAACACACAAACAACCACCGAAGCACCACACACCCACCAACACCCCATACCTACTGTTATACGTATATGCCCACACTCTCACTTTGCTGCTGCTGAGTGGACGTTCTCTCTCTCTCTAACAGTGGTGTGTATTTCCGATTGATAATTTCTCCCATTGTTAGCCCTTGATTAAAGGGACCCGAGGAGTTTATTTTTGGTTACGAAACAGTCTCATTTTAAAGGACAACGCTCGTTTTTGACAACCTGGACCTTATTTACATTCAGAACTTCCTTGGAATGACAAAACGATTTACTGCAGTAGCCTACGCCGCCGACAAGATGAAGAATAATTTAAATATGACCGTTATATATTGTCAAAAGTAACGTTACTAGTAAAACCTACAGTATGTAATTACCTTGTCGGTGGCCATAGTTCCGTCTTCAAAACATAGCTAAGGTTTACGAGAGTCTGCGGGGAGGCTCATGGGAAATGTGGTCTTTTTTGGCAGAAAACCCTTCCGCTTCCTCGTAGGGCCTTTAACAGGTCGGAGCCGCGTGGGCAGAGGGTAACGGATGGCAAGCTTCTGCAGTGGAGGCTATCGCTCACATCACACACAGCCTGGCTTTGCGCCTCTCCTGAGTCTGCACTACCAAGGGGGGGCGTGTGGAGAGACACTGCCAACTGTTGCTGCTTAAAACTTTACACTTGAACGTGTTACGAAACAGAACTCTGCTCAGATCTCAGACACAAAACCCAAGGCAAGATGATAAGAACCACCTTGAATTATAATGAACTGCAAACATACGCCAATCCCCTAAGAGCAGTGCAACCTTGAGAGAAACACAATATGGGTTCAGAGTGTTAGGAGGGACTGGAATAGAGAGCAAGAAGAGTGTGTGAGAAGAGAAAAGGAGAGAGAAGATCAAAGGAGAACCAGGCCAGGTCCAGCCTGGCTTATGTGCGAGGCTGGCTTGTTTCTTAAGAGTCAAGGCGAGACCTTGTGCTACATTATAGTAGCCTAAATCTAAAATTAAGAGCATTAATCGAGACATAAAAGACAGTCTAATTTCATTCTCAGGGATAATGAGGATGACCTATCAGCCGTTATGTTCTATTCAGAATAAATGGAGTAAAAGGATGAACGTGTGGAGGTTTGGGGTAGGCTATAGGACGGTGACACAGTTAATTCATCTGCAAAACAGACTGTACATTTACTGTAGGCTACATTTTGTTCCCATGGGATCTCCCATCTCTCTGAAAAAACGAAACATTTACCTGGTAAATACATGCAAAGTATAGCCGAATATACAATGGGTAATTACTGAGACACCTATACTGTAAGTCTAATTTCAAAACAGGAGTATTTCAAATGTTCAATTACTACACATAAATTCAATAACTGACATGGCACCACCAGGTAACTTTGATAACTGAGAGATATTGGTAGGTTTCCTCAAAAATTATTCCCAAAAATCGATATCTTTATTTTTTAAATGATCTAAATACCACAGTAACAGACTACTCCTGCCATGGTGCTCGACAGAGCACTTCAGTAGGTCTTTCATACCAGCTGCTATTGCATCCCCTGACTGGCTGGATACTAGGCCAGGCAAGGCAAGTTTATTTGTATAGCACATATCAGCAACAAGGCAATTCAAAGGGCTTTACATGAGACATTAAAAGCATCAAGACAAAGTGCAAGAAACACATAAAAGGTCATATAAAACGAAATGTAAAAAAATAACATTTAAAAGAAAATGCAGGAAAAATAAAACACAGGAATAAAAGTTACAGTGCAGTGTATGAATTAATAATTACTGGATGTGATAAATAATCCGACCGAGCTGACTCAGGACCATAGGAGGGCGCTAAGGCTCCCTGGACAGGACAGGTACATTTAGTTTTACAAACCCATGCACACCTTAGACATGTTAACACAAGCTTGACATGCTAAGGATTAAGGAACCGACCTAATGTTATACACTTGTTTATTTGAACTCTTGTACATTTGAACTTCTGTATACTTTGTATCCATTGCAAATGTGTATTATTGTCTGTTACGTTGCATCAATTTCCTCCTAGGGATCAATAAAGTACTACTACTACCTTCAGTTGATCAAAATTCCACTCAAGCACAGAAGATAACACTCTCCAAAATCAGTTCCAAAAATGTTCTGTTATCAACCAATATCAGTCATACTGTACAGTATCTAAAATGAAAAAAGATACTAACCCTTGAGGGAGCAGAGCAAATTGAGAAGAACTTGGACTCTAATGATGTCAGATATGTATGAAATTCTGATCCTAGCTCAACAGATATTAGGAGGCTCAAATTTAGATTTTGGTAAACTAACTTGATGTCTTTGGGAAGAAAAAAGAGTCAAGGGTAGAATACTGTAGATAAATGGGTTTCCACATCAACGCATTGTCTGTGAAAGAGAGAGGAAGAAGATGTGTGGTCGACCAGGTGAATAGAGATCAACAGTTTTATTTTAGAAGAAAAAAAAGAAAGTCAGTGATAGATTGCATACAAAACTTTGCAGTACCCTAGTTGAAGGACTTTTGTGACTTGTCACAGAATTGTGTGTGATTTGATTGAATGACTCTTTAGAATGACCCAGGGCCATCCCCTAAGAAGGAGAATGGAATTTAATCTTGCAAATAATCAATATTAACTTAATAGATATGGGCCCAGTTACCTGCCCCCCTGATTCACTAACAACTCTGCATCAACAGTGAAGTGCTTTACCACCCCCTGCTGGTCACAGTGACAACTGACCATCAGTAAAAATGTTGACCTGGGAACAACTTAGGTTCAAATTCCTCCACACTTCAAGAAACATTAATTGCCCCATTAATGCTGTATTTCTGCTCCAGCGTGGGTGGACCGTGGGTGTCAGATACAGTAGCAGTTCATTTCCCCTACTGTAGTACATTCATTCACAGACTACTGTGTACCTGCCTGGGCCTGAGGATCTCTCTACCGGGAGCAACACAAAGACTGTCACTTTCTTTATGGGAAATGGGCATCTGACTGACAGTCACTCAGTACAGTTCTGTGGCTGTAAAATAAAATAACTATCAATCACTTATCACAGTGACGAGAACAAAGACTTTGCACTCCAAACAACCTCTCATATAATCAGGATTATTGCTTTCTGCACTTTGATACTGCCTTCGGGAAGACGTAGAATGGTGAAACTGTTTCTGTTTGAGACATACTGTAGTGTACTGTAGCAGCAGCCGCCAATGCTATGCCAGGAATGCTGGGAGACTTTAACCACAGGTTGTAAATGCCAACGTCCAAGTAACAGGAGAGATACTCTAGACAAGACGACAGAATTTAATTTGAGTCCCCGAGCACGTCACTGGTTTAGAGGCTTGAAAGCTCTCTCTTACTTACTGGAGCGTGTATAGTGTCTGTTGAAGAGGATGGCTGAGCATTTGACAGCTGCGTTGGAGGAAGAGCTCACCTGTCCTGTGTGCCTAGAGTTCTTCCAAGACCCTGTGAGTCTGGGCTGCCTACACAGTTTCTGCCGCAGCTGTCTGGAGGCAGCTTGGGGCCAGCAGACTCAACGCGAGTGCCCGCTCACTCCTTGCAGGAGAAAATGCTCCAAGGAAATGTATCAGCCCAGCGTGAAGCTGGCCAAAATCGTGGAGACTTACCTGCAGAAAGACAGAACGGGAGGGGGGATTGAGGGGCAAGCAGAGAGCCTTCGCATGTGTGTGCCCCATAACAAGAAGCTCCGAATGTTTTGCGTTGAGTGCGAGGAACTGGTGTGTGCCGTGTGTCTGGGGACAGACCTGCACTCAGGGCACACTCACCAGACGGTGAAGGAGGCTGCCGGAGAGTGTAAGGTACTGTACCTGCTGAAATACTGGGCAAATCCCGGCTTTGTTTATGGTTTGTTAATTGGTTCATATCTGAAAAATGATCAATAAAAATATTATAGAATCTGTCCTCTGATTGTGGCCCCGCTATGGTTTCTCCAACTGTTCTCTCCACTCAGTATCATCTTAAAACTCTCTCTCATCTCTCTCACACACTCTCACTCTCTGTATCGCCACCCATCTCTCTTTCTTTGATCTCTTTCGATCCAGAGCAAACTCAGCTCACTGCTGAAAGCCATTGGTAGGAGAGCAGACTTGAAGAGTATGAGAGACGCGAGCAAAGATGCAGCACACTTCATCAAGGTGTGACATGATATTGCAAAAATCGGTCAGCCTGTCTTTCCCTCTCTGACACTACTCTTTCACCCTCCATATCCCTCCCTCTCTCTTATCTTCCATCTATCTCATCATCCCTCTTTCCCACCTCCATCTCTCCCCCTCCCTGGTCCTCCCCAGACCCAGGCCCAGGAGACCGCAGGACAGATAACGAGTGAGTTTGCCAAGCTGCACCAGTTCCTCCATGAGGAAGAGGAGGAGCGACTGGCAGCCCTGAAGCAGGAGGAGGAGAGGAAGACAGGGTTACTGGCCGAGAGGACAGCCAACCTGGCCAGAGAGATGGCCTCGCTCACCGAGGGAATCGCAGACATAAAAAGCAGGATTCAGACGGATGACCTCTCGTTCCTTCAGGTTCATCTCTCAATCTCTCTCTCTCTCTCTCTCTCTCTCTCTCTCTCTCTCACACACACACACACACACACACTGTCTCTCACTCTCTCATTCCCAACATCATCAGATATGGCACAGCAAATTAAATATAGCCGCAAGTGGCAATGAGATGGGGTCCTACAGATATGGCCCCTTAAGACCAAAAGACGGGGAGACTGACAGACAGACAGGTGAAAATGGTGAAAATCCAGCAAGACCAGCTAATGACCAGCTAAGATTTGTAGCTGGTTTCAGCTGCTAAATTTAAATGGTGATAGTCAGTGATGACCCTTTATTGGTCATTTAACTATCTGAAAATGATCTGCAAAGTCTTAGGGAGAATAGTTATTATAAATATTCACAATCATCTACAGTATTTATCGGTCTATCAATTGTTGTCAGACAATCGTGAGGCCTACAGCTGTAATGTAAAGTTAGGTTGTAAACAGATCCTGAACAACTGTTGAGTCTGCCCTGAAGCTAGCTTAAAGTGTGTGCGTGTGTGTGTGTGCGAGTGTGTGTGTGTGTATGTGTGTGTGTGTGTGTGCTTTTTACCTCCTGACAAGGTGTACAGTCATGTGATGAATCTAACACCCAGGGTTTATTTAGTTAGCTGTGTTTACCCCTACCCTTTGTTTGGTCATTATACTTGTTAATAAGGTATCCTGGGTGTGTACAGTAGGTAAGTAATAAAGTGTTAATAAGGTATCATGGGTGTGTAGGTAAGTAATAAAGTGGTGTTCCTCTACATTTTAATGTTATTTTTAATCTCTTCTGACTAGAGAGATGTCTGGTGGAGGTACTGTAGTTGACTAGAGAGATGTCTGGTGTAGGTACTGTAGTTGCCTGATAGTCTTTTTCATGTCTTCAACACCCAAATTGGCGGTTTGTCAAATAAACTCATTGACCACTTTTCAGTGACTTTGACTACTAGTACTTATTGATGCAGAGCAGCAGAGCAGAGGCATCAGGCAGTAAGATATGAGCTTTGGGCATCTTTGAATTTGGCAGTAAGGAGCAGCAAATATTATGCACACACACACATGCAAACATTTGCCAATGTTTGCAACCAACTGAATTTTCAGTTACACACACACACACACACACACAAACACACACACACACACACACAAACTTGAAGTCTCTAAAGCTGAGAAAGTAAAATATTTCTAGAGTAGCTGAGGCGGTGTAATTGGGACAGACTATTCAGAGCTGTATTTCTATTGGCTGGTTTGACTTGGATGAATTAGATATGTACGCCAGTGCAGCCGGAACAGACGGCTTGGATGAGAATTGTATGTTAAAATTAGCCAAAATGTAGATGAATAAAAAAATCTGGCCCTGTCATGGTATGCCCGGGACCCTTGTGGATACCCATGCCAAATGTGTATGCTGTCAGGCCAACAGTGTCGGTTGTTCCCTCTGTTAGTACTTTCACACTGCCATACGTTTCCCCCCGAACTAGGAACCTTTGGGGGTAACTCACCACACCAAAGGGGCTGGGGACTATGGGCAGGTTCACCGGGGACCTTTGACCCCCCCCGAAAAGACAGTTGATGCTAGAATAGATCGTCTGGAGAGAGGGGGGGAGGGGACTCCACTGCACATCAACCTATCACACAGCACTATAGGCAGCTAATGGGTCAGACATTTCATTTCATTTCAAACCTTTATTCAGGTGGACTGAAATTAGATTGATGAATTCACTGCCATAGCATAAGGTCCAGCCAGATAGTAAGTCAGTCCTGAAAGGGGCCATAAGGATGTGTTCACACTGCAAGCCTTGAAGTCATGAAAAAACAAAGCTGAGTCACACGTGAGCAAGAAAATCACATTTGGGCCACTTTTGACTACAGTGTGAACAAGGGTGTACCAAGTTTCATACATTTTCATCCAACAGGGTGGAAATGCTAGCATAGTGCCATGCCACCACCTAGGGTCAAATCGTGGTGACTCTGTGGTCTAGTTTCTAATTGTCTGTAGTTTGGACCTGGTAGTTTTTTAATATTGTTGGTCCAGGACTTTGCCTTATTCAAGCATTTCCAGGAAAAAAACGTAATAAATTTAGCCACAAGAGACGTAATAATGAAACCATCAATTACAATAGGGTTCCTACACATAGGACTCCTAATTAGCTGGTTAAATGAAGCACAAAACTGATATCTGCTTTTAACAAATATGCAATCATTAAACAATTATACCTATCTTATGGTTTCAGATCTACAAGGACATGGTGGACAGGTAGGGGATATACTGTAATTAAAGGATATTTAACACGTTCATTCTTATCATCTGAGACAGTTCTGATATCAACTAGGACGATCTTCTCTGTCAGGGCCGAGGAGAGTGTGTTAAAGAACCCGGAGCCCGTCTACGGGTCTCTGATCGACGTGGCCAAACACCTGGGAAACCTGGGGTTCAGAGTCTGGGAGAAGATGCAGGAGAGGATACAGTGCAGTGAGTACAGAGGTCTTCTAATTGAGCGCTATCAACCGGTATATTCTGTGAATCATTGACAGTTACACTGACTGTACGATTGTCAGTTAAATATATCAAAGCTCCAATGGCTGAAAACATCTTACTTGACCTGCGATCCAAAGGCAACAACAAACATACATATGTTCTAATCAAGTCTGGTTCTCTATTGAGAAACTCACATTATCAGGTGATCTGCTGAGTCATGTTGGAGTGCATGATGTACTATGTTGTTTTATTGAGTGACCAACTAACAGTTTAAATTATCTTATTCACTGATCGTCTGCTGTTTTGTGGTCTGATGTGACACCTGATTTGGTAGAAAAAGTACCATACATGAATGACAAAGTGCTGAGTCATGTTCTACTTACACATCAATGTACAACACACATGAAAACAATGCACATAATATCCTTGTCCCATGTCGTCTGAGCTGGTACCTCTAACTCTGTCAACTTCCACCCTCCCAGCGCCTGTGACCTTGGACGTGAACACAGCCCACCCAGACCTGCTCATATCTGGGAGCCTTCTGGAGGTCAAAGATGGACGGGTATCCCAGCCGGTGCCTGATAACAGGGAGCGCTTTGACAGCTCGGTGAGCGTGCTCGGGTCCCCAGGCTTCAGCTCAGGCACACACAGCTGGGAGGTGGAGGTGGGGCCTAAGAAGGCATGGACCCTGGGTGTGGCCAAAGAGAGCGTGACCAGGAAGGGCTACCTGAAGGTCAGCCCAGAGAGCGGGATTTGGGCAGTGGGGATGTGGAATGGGAAGGACTACAGCGCTGGGACCTCCCCTCTGGGAACCACTTTGACCTTGAAGAGGAAACCGGAGAGGGTCAGGGTTCAGCTGGACTATGAGAAAGGAGAGGTGACCTTCTACGACTCCAGTGATATGTCCCTCATCTATACGTTCAGAGACAGCTTTAAAGGAAGGCTGTTTCCCTACTTCGCTCCATGTTTGAAGTCTGACGGCAGCAACCCTGGGTCTCTGAGGGTCTGCTCTGAGAAGATCTCTGTGACTGTCTCAATCACTAATGCCGGGCTCACACTACAGGATATTTAAAATCCTAACCAATTTCGAAATCGGGTTACATCACGCACATAAGGAGAATCTTAACAGATATTCTTCTTGCGCATCTCAAACAAGCACACACAGCAAGATTTGAAAATAGCGGCTCATCACACACTACAGGATCTTATCGTGCCCGAGCGAGCAACGAACCACTGGTCTCGCCGTCTCACTTGTAAAGTCGGGACGTAATAATCTTAAATATCAAACATGTTTGATATTATCGGGGTGTAATGGAATTAAATCTGATCGAAAGTAAAAAGATTTGCCAAGGTTCGCTCAAACAGGTTAAGTCTGGTTTATGTTTGGTTTAAACCCCTCACATTACAAGATAATCTGGGCCGACCAATGTTCCAGACAAGATTTCTCCTCCGATTGTCGGGAGGGGTGAATCGGGGATAAATCAGCCCAAAAATCCTGTAGTCTGAGCCCGGCTTAAGGATGCTGCACTCTCTAAGGATGCTCATTAGGGATTCTCACTAGAGATGCTGTAATGTAATTGATGGGGTGGAGGCTGGAGATGAAATTCAGAGATCTATATGCAGTGCAAATACCAAAGAATATCATTTCCATTTCTTAATTTATCGAGTTATGATCATGTTTATCTACTGTACCTTGTCCCTGTCTTAAAAATAAATCAAATCAAATCAAATCAATCAAATTATTGTAAGAATAATTCAAAAGATATTCTCAATTACCTTGCTTATGCTAAGAACAAGATGCATTTATTATTCTGATTATATACTGTAGCTACTGTATAAATATGAATGTTATAACAATCAAACTTGCTAACCATGTATTATTTTCAATGACTGAATTATGTAAATGATATGTTATGATAATCAAAATATGTATTTTATATATAAAATGTGTTTATAACAGTTTGTGTTTTTAGTCTATGTGTGTTGTCTCACAAAGTACAAACTTGATGCAGACACTAGCAATGCTCTTTGACATGGTTTAACTTAGAACACAGGGTGCATTGCTAGGAGACATGCTTCCCTTACAGAGCTGTTCCAGAAGATGTTGCACTGAGCCTGATCTTCTCTGGAGCCAAAGAGGAGGCTACACTGTACAGGGGACACACTGTGACAAAAACAAAATTAAAAATTCTTCCCTGACCCCTCTCAACAAGGCGATCGAGCAAGCTTCTGGAGTTTGTCTAACGGCTAAGGCTAAGAACATTTATAAAGCAATAAATTACATTAAATTGCATTTTCAGAGTAAGAAAGGCTAAAAAACATCATAGGAGAGACATGGCAAACACTGATGTATGTCTGTGTGTGCGTGAGTGTGAATGTGCCTGGGCCCAGATAGAGGCGAGTATAATAATCAAATATAATATCGGAAAATATTAAAGAGAGAAGGTCGAATATCATTTCTGAGCTCAGTTGACAGCCATAGCGCCCACAGAGCCACAAAATGCATTCATGGGGCTCTGTGCTCTCAGTTGTACTTGAGTTGGGGTGTCCTCACACCCCTCATTTCATAACTTTCTCCTTCCTCTCCTGGGTTTTGTGTAAGTTGTGTGTCTGACACTACTGAGTGAAGAAACCAGGCACTTCCCTTTTCCACCCCACCCCCACAACTCTCACATCCCCTGCAACTCATTGGGACAATTGGTCAACTTCCTGCTTGGAAGAGCTCAGCGGGACACTACGGAGCGCTCTCCTCACAAGGCCACATGTAGGGTGTATTTCAGACAGTCGCTTAGGCTCCTGGGTCTGGTCCCTAGACGCACTCAGCTTCAGCTGCATCATCTGGCTGAATCCCGGACCACCCCCAAATAAGGACGCGACACTATACTGTTACTGAGACACCAAACCTTTCTTTTATTTTTTACAAAGCAAAATATACTTGGCAATGGAGAAAAGTGAATTGTGGCGAGTGCCCCCAGGTGGTGAACTCTGGTACAATTTCATCGGGTGTGGGACAATGAGGCTGATGTCTACTGTACTTGTCATGGTCACAACACAGCAGCGTGTAAATGTCTGCTTACAGCATACTCTCGATCTCAATACTGTAGGTGAAAAAAGCACTGGTGGAGAAAGGGCCGTGGCTATAATGTAGATATACTGTATGTACTGTACAGTATATCAAAACATCACTGGTCTGACCCGGCTTAAAAAGTGTCCTGACTGGGGCTACATTTCCCGGCCTGAATTATGTCCCCATTCCGCCCCTGAGGTTGGGTATGGCCTAGTGCTCGGTCATAAAGTCATATTGACATGCTCGTGGTGTCTAGATGAAGTTTGATGCGTTGTGCATATTGAACTGTCATACGGATTTCTTATAAGCATACTGTTCACAACTGGCATTCTTTGTAAATAGATGGGACGGGACGGCAGAACTGTTTTGTTTTTTTTCTCACGTCAAAATGTTGCCCCCCCTACTCTCAGAAGGGGTAAAATCGCCTATGATTATGGGATTCCAATAATACTCTGCATCCCCAGGCTGGAAGCACAGTATGTCAAAACGAAAGCCGATATCCAGTCCAACAGCATTCTCTCCCGACTGTGTATACATACTGAATCAGCAAGAGAGAGAGACACTTTAAAATACCACAACCATTTCCTCGTTCCTCATCTACGCTGCCTTCACCCTGCTCAACTAAAGGGCAGTTACTCTTCCTTCCACCGTAGACACACAACTCTCCGTCATGGCTGCCACACCGCAGGGCCTGGTGGAAGACATGACCTGCCCCGTGTGCTGCGACCTGTACAGAGACCCGGTTGTGCTGGGCTGCAGCCACAGCTTCTGCAGGCAGTGCCTGGACACCTACTGGAGCGGGCGGGTCAGAAAAGACTGCCCGGTGTGCCGACGGAGGACCCTGACCAGCTCTCCACCGAGCAACCTGGCCCTGAGGAACATTGTGGAGACCTGTATGAGAGAGAAGAGGAGAGAGGAGACTCAGAAAGAGGAGAAGGGAGAAGACGGGGACGGGGACGGGGAGGGACGGAGGGGGAGCGGAGGAGGGAGCGTGTCGGAGACGAGGGGAGACGGGGAGCTCGGAGGGAGAAGAGTGTCCTTGGCGATGGAGGAGGGGGAGGCCAGGTGTCGCCTGCATGGGGAGAGGCTGCTCCTGTTCTGCATGGACGACCAGGAGGCTCTGTGCATGGTGTGTCAGACGGCGAGGAGACACAGACAGCACCAACTCTGCCCTGTGGAGGAAGCTGCTCCGGAGCTTAAGGTATTGACAGACGCCTCTGGTTACAACGCTTACAGTACTGTAACATATTTAATAGCAGGTGCCCTAGGCCTACCCAGTTATAAATCTGGCCACTGGCCAATGTACAGTGCATTTCCGTGGTTGAGTCTGAACCGGTTTGGCAAGAATGGCTACTCTGCTAACATGAAACTCAGCTTTGGCTGAGTAGGCAATGCAAATAAGGGTATACATCTCAATAACCCATACAAAATGTATTCAGGTCAATGGTCTGGGTGGCTTTGACTGTAAGATTTAATGTACAGTTACAGTACATTACCATTCTATACCCCCCCCCCCTCTCTCTTTCTCTCACTCTCTCCATTTCTTTGTGCGACAGGAGGAAGTAAAAGCATGTCTCCTCCCTTTGAGAAGAAAGCTGGAGACCTTCCAGAAAGTGAAAAATGAGTGTGAGAGAACTTCAGCGCATATCAAGGCTAGTATAACAGAAAATAATACAACAATGATCAGATCTTGACTTCAAGGCTATTATCACAACAAGAACTGACCCTAAATAATATAAGGAGAACTCTCTATCGAGGTGATTTCCAGACAGCAAACATGCAAACTTTCCTTTTGACCATTGAACCCCC
The DNA here is from genome assembly GCF_949987555.1 of Borostomias antarcticus. Taxonomy (NCBI): domain Eukaryota; kingdom Metazoa; phylum Chordata; class Actinopteri; order Stomiiformes; family Stomiidae; genus Borostomias; species Borostomias antarcticus. The sequence goes on from NC_140258.1 coordinate 9,015,764, forward strand.
CAGAACCAGGCTAGTCAAACAGAGGAGAAGATCAAGCAGGAGTTTGAGGAACTGCACCATTTCCTGCGGCTGGAGGAAGCGGCTCGTCTGTTGGCCCTCACAGAAGAGGTGGGCGTCAAGTCGATAATAATGGAGGAGAAGATTGAACACCTGAACAGAAAGGTGGTATCTCTCTCCAGCACCATCAGTGAGATAGAACAGAATCTAAAGGCTGGAGATCTCTCTTTCCTGCAGGTAACACATCCTCACTCTGCACCCTGAAAATCACCCCCATCCATAATGTAGACATTATTCCTCTGTAAGGAACTATAATCAAACATATTATTTTATACTTCCAGGCTTACCAGACCATCAAGGCAGGGTGGGTATGATCCAGGCCTACATAGGAAAAGAGAACATCGGCACACTGTTTACCATGCTCCCACAGTGATTAATTAGTATGTAACGTTTCGACCTAAAAGGTCTTCGTCAGATACGTCAGATACATATTTTTTGACCTTTTAGGTTGAAATGTTGTACTAATAAATCACCGTGGGTGCTTGGAAAACAGTGTGCCGATGTTCTCTTTTTTTTTTCTATTTGATCATCTTTCTATCCTGCTGCGCCTGTTAGAATAACGTGGATGTGCGCACACTCTCGTACTGCCTATGATCCAGGTTTACACACATTTGGATTTTCTTTAGTGATTTCTCATGGAGGGACGCTAATACTGTACCTGGACAATATTCTATTTCTTCAGAGCCAAATGCACACTGCCGGACCCGGAGCCCGTCACTGGGTCTCTGATCGGCGTGGCCAAACACCTGGGCAACCTGAGGTTCAGAGTCTGGGAGAAGATGCAGGAGACGGTACAGTACCGTGAGTATCACTACTGTATAAAGAAGTCTGTCAATAGTACAAGAGATACTTTGTACAGATTCCTAAGTTCCCCCGTCTACCTTTCTCCATATCCTCCAGTTCCCGTGACCCTGGACCCTAACACCGCCGCCCCCTGGCTCTCTCTGTCCGAAGACCTCGCCAGCGTGCGCCACCGCGAACTGCAGCCCGACCTCCCCGACAACCCGGAGCGCTGCGACAGGTACGTGTGCGTGCTGGGGGACGAGACCTTCTCCTGCGGCCGCCACTCCTGGGAGGTGGACGTGGGGAGCAAGACCCGCTGGGACTTGGGGGTCCTGAACGTGAACTCCACCTCCGGGTTCTGGGCCCTGGCGCTGAGGGACGATGGCCAGTACGTCGCCTGCACCACGCCCAGGACCCGGCTCGCCCTGAAGAGGAAGCCCAGGAGGGTGAGAGTGTGCCTGGATTACGAGGGCGGGGAAGTGTCCTTCTACGACCCGGCCGACATGGCCCTCATGTAGGCCTACTCGTTCAGAGGCTGCGGGTTTAGAGAGAGGCTGCTGCCCTACTTCTGTCCCCGCGTGGGCGACGCCGGGCGGAACGCCGAGCCTCTGAGGATCTGTCCCGCCAAAGTGTCCGTGGTCATCGATGCTGGAAATGAGCTGGTTTAGATGACTGCAGGGAACTCTTTCCAATTTTCTATTTCATGTTATGCAGCTATTTATGTATTATTCTGTCAATTTTTCTCAATAACTAATGTTTATTTCCAAAATGATTATACAGTATCTCACTAATAAAATCATGATCCCTGGAAAGGGAGCATTTTTTCATGCAAATAACTCAGAACCTTGTCAGTTCTTTTAGATAATCACTTAAATCCTGAAACCTCCTAAGAATATGAACTCGTATATCCCTGTGCAGACATTGACGTTATTGTGCAACACTGTCTGTTTGTGTTAATCTGGCGTTGTGTCTGTGGGGGGAGGTTACTGTGTACACACACACAACGCAGTATAAAAGCAGGGAGAGTCTCAGTGCACAGCACAACGCTGAACCTTAGTAAATCAACAACCAATACAGGAACAATGAAAACCTACCTGATCCTGCTGCTGCTGCTGCCTATGCTGTGCACAGGTAGGACACACACACACACACACACACACACGGATGGGCAAAAGGACACATGCAAATAGCTGTTATCTGTTATCATAACGGCGGTATGTAGCCCAGTGTTTCGAGCATCCAACCTGAGAACAAAAGTGATGAAAGTGACTTGACTAGTGATTTCGCATCAATCATTGGCTGCCATTCTGCCCTTGAGCAAGGCACTGAACCCCAACCCTAGCTCATATGGCTATTAAAATGGTATCTGTCTGTCTGTCTGTCACCCGAGATGACCCAGAGTGCACAAGCCAGACCAGCAGAACAGGAGTTGGTTTTTTGGGGATAATGCTGGATAGATTACTGAAAGTGTACAGCTAGGACATGTATTATCCAACTGTCAACGGTGGTAGGTGGTCCAGTGCTTAGCATCAGACCAGCGACCGGAAGGCTGACCCTATCCTCGACTTAACCAACGGCTGAGATGCATAGAAGAGCAGAAGTTGTCCCCATTAATTAATACAGTATACTTTTTTTTTTTTTTAACTGTGCGTGAGTTTAGGGGGGTTACTGTGTATAACGGAGTTGACAGTGGTGTCAGTGGAATAGGCTACAGTACTATGAGACAAAGTTGTGAATTCATCCTAAATCATTTTTTGCATCTGTAAAAAGAGCTGTTTATTTGGCTCCCTGATTTGCACAGCCAACTGCCAATTCTGTTTATTGAGTTCAAAACCTTTAGTCTGTTCCAAACAATGATTATATGTAAATTACACAATCCATTTTATGATGAATCCTGGCTGCAGAAACAAGAGTATTCAACTCCATCATTTTAGCCTGTTTAGCACTCAAACATTGTGTTCTTTATTTTCTGTTCCACAGCACAGCAGTTCAATATTAAGTGCTATGGAGAGGACTTCCTGATGGTGAACAACCAGCTGCTCTCGTGCTCCAGCAAAGTACCCCAGGCCTGCTACACCAGGAGTGAGGAGAACACACTCTCACTTGTCCAAACATACACTGAACTCAAAGTACTGTAGATAGCCTTTGACCTGGTATACAATGTTCTTTTGGAACGCTGCCAACGACTAGGATGTAGTCGATTCACTCACTCTAGACAAATGTGCTTATGTAATTCACTTTGGAGTGAAGTGTCAGCTAAATTACTTAAATGTTAAATGACACAAGACTATGATACATGTGACAATCAAGCAAGTTTTGTCGTTTCAAACACCTCACACTCTATGTGTCACATGTCTCTTCATCATAGTTACTGGGGAGAAGGGATGCACCAGGCTGGATTTCTGCTCTCGTCCAGGCTGGGAGTGCTGCCACAAGGACCGCTGTAATGCCTAAAACCAACACCAGAGGCACCAGAGGCACCAACGCCCCAGCTCAGAAAAAAGGGAGAGTACTGATTTCACCTATAGTCCTGACACTCAACCGAGTCATCATAATCGTTGATCATGTGTTTGTAAATGACTAGCTGTAATGTGACATTCAATAAAGTCTATATCATTTTTACCTCTAAGAATGAGTGTCAGGTCCAGTCAGACCCCCCCCCCCCACACACACACACACACACACACCTCTGCTCCAGTGTGTCTGTTTATCTGTGTGGCGATCAGAAGGGACCAGCTGTCCTGTCCTGTCCTGTCCTGCTGACTAAGCAGCACTGGCCCAGTCCACTGTTTACACATGGGGTTCACCAACAGGGCCAAAGTCCTGCTCGCCGTACCCTGGACGTCCCCCAGCATAGAGAAGCACGCGCGCACACACACACGGTCCAGATCAATAGTACTCTCAAAGTAAGGTCAGAGTCCAAACAAAGACAGAGACGTTTGATGATACAACTGGAGTTCAAGTCTGATCCGCAGTCAGGGGAGTCACTGTTCCTGAGCCAGCAAAAACAGAGACAAGACATCATGCAGTGGGTGTGAACCAAATCGTCAAACAAAAAACATGACCATTACTAACACACATGTAAAACAGTGTGGTCTGAATGACAGGTACATACCAGACTCTACCGTTTTAAAATGTTTATTTTTTTTATATATATTTTTTTTTAAATCTTCAGTATTTTTCCGTCATTTTGACAGGAATGCATGAGAGACAGATTGGCTCAAACATTGTCACATGAAACCTTTTTTTGTGTCTTTTTTTTGTCAGGCATATGTTATCAACATATCATTTCAACATCATCATTATTATCATTATTATCATCATCATCATCATCATGTATGGTCATGACCATGTATATTCTGTTTATCACAAAAAGGTTTATAAACCCCCCCCAGCCCCCATCATCCAATGACATGTGCCCCCGATGCCCTCTAGGTTGGTAGGCATGGCCTGGTGAGTACCAACCTCTCTAGCCCCGCCCCGCCCCACCCCACCCCCGTCTCTTCTGGACACCCACATGTACATTCACAGGGCAGAAGAGAACGAAGATGTTGACCAGCCAAAGGAGGCATTTACCCTCTGCTCAACGTCTCTACTCTCTTGTGTGTGTGTGTGTGTGTGTGTGTGTGTATGTGTGTGTGTTTTGGACTATCCCACCTAAACTCAAGCATGTGGATCTGCATCTGTACAAGCCCTTCAGAACAAAACAAGACCCCTGAAAAAGACATGGATGAATGGACATCAGAGGATGGACTTAAAACCCTCCAAGTGACCCCAATAAACTCACATCCATATCAAGGCCAATACATAGGATGTCAAAGTGTTCATATTTACCTTACCTTAACCTTATCAACCCTACCTCCCCATAAAAAACCCTCATCCGACTAAAAAACACACTCTCTCTCTCGACTCCTCCATCCCAAACCCTTCTCTTTGCAGACATTTCATTTGCCAAGGCAATTCATCAGAGCAACATTCAAAGGACATCTACTGTAGGCCTCATGTTGGCAGACCGCCACCAAGCCCACACACAGACGCAGGCAGGCAGGGTGAACGGCCATGACACTGTAGTTAACAAGAGTAGTAGTCCCCATATATAAACTGTGAAGGCTCTCTATAAAAGCCAGCTCACAGAAAACAACAACCACACAACTTGTTGGGAAGAGCACTTTTGGGGCCACTATTTTCAACAACACCATCTGGTCATGCGGGCTCTTTTAAAGACACCCTCTGTCTGCCTGCCTGATAGATGAGTTTGAGGAGCACACCCCCTAGTGGTGAAAATGGAGAACGCTTCATTTCTCTGAGGGCAGGATGGAACAGATATATACACACAGGCATACCATTATATACATAAAGTAGCCACACCTGAATGTACAAAATGGATGGATATGGGACAAGAGCACTATGAGACTACTCCAGGCCTCCAGAAAGAGAAAGATATGAGTTATGAAAGAAAGAGATATCTGTCACTTTGGGATTGGTGTACTGAGGCCTTAAGATATACTGTAAGAGGGGTTCGGAAGTGTTGATTTTTAACTTTGAGTTTCATGCACTCACACAAAGGGCATTCAGGGGCGCAAAAACAGATTCACCAGAAAAAACTACAGGACGAAAACTAGAGACATCGATATAGCATTCAAAGAAGACGACAAAAAAAACACAAGCAGTTGATTTTTAGAAAACAAAATAAAAAGTCAGAAAATGAAAATGATAAAAAGAGAAAGAGGTTCTTTGAGGAGCAGCTGGAAGTGTGTCAGAGGACAACGTTAGTAGAACATTGCCACAGTGTTTGCCCCTCCTGCAACATCTACGTATACGCTGTCGTTATTGCAGCGTTACTACCCTGTTGTTACCTAACCTGCCACAGGGATCACATGCATTTCACTCTGCCTACAGTCCCTCACTCCATCTCTCTGTGAGAGAGTGCAAACATGCCGTCTAGCTACAGCTTTCATGCATTTTTACATCATCCTCTCCTCTCCTCTCTCAGCACACCGAACCCAAGCTAAAATAAAACATCACATGGGCAAAGACAATCCTAACTTTACCAATCCTGCCGTCATTACATCCTGCACACGTAACCCAACCATAGCTTTGCATTTACTAGATCATCATCAAAACACATATTCCCTTCGTGATCTGTGCTGACCTAGAGAGGACAGAGCCACACCCAAGAAGTACATAATAAAGCTCTCATTCTTTTGCTGACTTCCAACTGAAGAACAGATGAGCCCTTTCTCTGTGGGGCGATGCCAGCATGCCATCAGAGGAGAGAAGGCTGAAGGAGAAGAGTCTCTCTCTCAGTCTCTCTCTCTCTCAGTCTCTCTCAGTCTCTGCTGGCTGTGTGCTCCGGTGAACGTGAACCAATCCTGAGTTTCTGCAAAAGGAGGAGTGTTGGGATGAAGGCGGGGTGGAGGGAGGAGTGTTGGGATGAGGGCGGGGTGGGGAGGGAAGGGGGCGGGGGTAAAAGCTATCGATGCTCCTCTGGAATGACACAAACGTGTAAACGGCAGCTCACACACACTTAAGACTTTTTTTTCTGTTTTTTTGTAAATCTTCTTTCTTTTCTTTTATTTTCTAAAAACATCTCAGTTCAATGAGCAGGGTGACGGCACAGTCCCAAGAATTAGCTTTTTAAAAGGTAGCAGTCCAACAAGAGGATGACAAGGGGAAAAAAATGTTGTCGTGCGCAGAGCAGGTGTGAAAAAGCCCCGTCTGTAGCTGGTGTTGCATTGCATTGTGGTCCTTGGACACAAGATATCCTGTGGGACAAAACTGAGCAGAGTCCTGTTTTTTGTTTTGTTTTGCGTAACTGCATGTGAAGCTGGAGCAATTGGCAACCTGCAGGCACTCTACCAGAGAGAACTGCTTATTGACATGGGAGACGCAGTCTGCAGGCATGTCTGGCTTACACACACACACACACACACGCATGCACGCACGCACACACACACACACAAACACACCTGATCAAAGAGACCGCCCGACGGGACACTGTATAACTGCAGATGCAGACAAAGAGCGTGTGTGTTGTAATACCTTATCCTATGAAATGCTGGGTTATTGCAGGTGTGTATGATTGCATGGTGATAAGGTAGGCATCAGTTGCTACGGCAACAGAGCGTAGATACAGAGGAGAGAGTGGTTGCCAGGGTTACCCTCCTGGCCTCGTCTAGGCTCAGAGATGGCTCACTAGTATGATAGCAGATAAACTAGAAAGAAATACTGGGCATTAAGTACTTATTAATGTATGTTTCTCTTTAAACACATTCCTGTGATTTCAGCAGGAACAGTCTGATCCTGCAGTGTGATCTGTCAGCACGATCTAGGTCCCTCGTGAATAGGAGTGTGATCATGTTGGAGTGAGTGTGTGTGTGTGTGTGTGTGTGTGTGTGTGTGTCTGTGTGATTGTATGTGTGTGTGTGTATGTGTGTGTGTGTCTAGTGTTTGCGTATTAGTGTCGGTGTGAGTGCTAGTGTTTGTGTGTCCCTGTGTTTGTGTGTCTCTCTCCGTTCCTGTGTCCGTGATGGTCTATCTCCCCGAGACATTCCATTACACTCCAATTAACCGCATGACCTAAAAACAACCACGCCGATCTCTCCGCACACACTTCCAATGAAAACATCTAAAAAACATCAACAGAAACCAACATCGCCGTCTCATCTCGCTCACGGGATGTTCTTACCCAACGAGCGCAAATCTAAAAAGAGGATGCTTGAAAGAGAACTAAAAAAAAAAGAACAAGAGAGAAACCTGAACAGACACTGAGCCCGGCGGCGTTGAGGCCGGAGGTGCGGTGACATGCCTAGCGGCGGGGGTGCCGAGCGAGAGGGCACTTCCTCCTCGCCACTCCCCCTTATGAGGGAGGGGTGAAGGGACGCCCCTCGTCGCTGGGTGTGGCCGTGTCATCGCTCGGGTCCAGGCTGTCCTTGGGGCTCAGCGTGCTGTCAGAGGGTGGCGGCGTGGACTCAGAGCGGGGCGGGGTCAGGTCGGTGGGGGGCGGAGGGGTTTCCGGGGAGCTCTCCCCTTGCTGCCCGTTGGTCGTGGGCACGGGCAGCTCGGTGGGCGTCGGGGGAGGCGTGGCCACCCCGCACGGGGGGGTGGGAGGGTCAGAGGTCAGGGGGAACGGGGCCGGAGCTGGCTCGGTGGGCATGGGCGTCTGGGGCGCCATTTGGACGCCGCGCGTGGTGGAGTTAAGCAGGAGGCCCTCCCCCAGAGAGAGGGAGGAGTCGCTGGGGACCAATGAGGGCGTCTTCTCCACCAGGCGCCACTGCATGATGCTGGTGTCCTTCCCGCCGGTCGACACCAGGTGGTTGTCGTTGTGCATGAAGGTCACGTTGGTCACGTGACTGCTGTGGGCACTGTACTTGTGGCTGGGGGCCTGGGGAGAGAGGGGTCATTCAAACATTGGACAACCAAACACTATCAGCCAAATGAAGTGAATGACAGTAAGTATAGTAACCGTAAGTATAGAGAGGGAAAGTAATCTCATCGCCCCCTAGTGGTAGCGTTCCTAATGCCGAGAGAATGAATGGGATTTCTCATAGACAAGTCTTTTGAAAAATTATATCTTGGTCGACACCGAAAAGTTAGTAGAATGCCTTAAACGGCAAATAATTGGAGACAAACTTTATTGATTCTGGTGATCATAGTTGATTTTCAATCACAATCCGAATTATGAAAATATTTTTCTTAAATTCCATTGACTTTGACTGGAGGAATGGAGCAATTTTTTTTTTTTAAAGAAGGTGAAATACTGTTTGAAATGATCACGGTTAGTAGGTTATTACTGTGAAGACACTCAAGTTTTTGTTTTGATAACTTCACCGAAATGGCTTCGTAGTAATTATTAGAAAATGCGGTCTATGGGAGTTTACAGTGAAACTCCTCTCCGATAGGAACAAATCCACTAGGGGCGCATGTTTTCACTTTCCCTCCCTATAGTAACTATTTTTGAATCCCATTCAGTCTATAGACAGGCTGTCTAACCTTAGGTCTGGAGCAGGGGTAGGCGAAGAGGTGCACTTTGCAGAAGTCATCGGCCAGGGCGATCACCTTCCTGTTGTGGGACCTGATCAGGGCGTTGATATCCGTGCCGTCAGAACCCTCGGGCCACACCCCTGGAACACACGCAAGGACGGACGGACGGACACACACACACACACACACACACACACACAGACACACACACACACACACACACACAGACACACAGACACACAGTCACACAGTCAGACAACCTTACAAGGTACAAGAGGCTATGTCTTATAAATACCACCAGGGGGCAGACCAACACTTGAAATAAGATGTACATAGGACATATACACACTCTCTGTCAACCTTTCCTCTCTTTCTCACATGCACTCAATTATAATCATGCATGTGCACACACACGCACGCACACGCACACACACACACACACACCGACGCACAGCAATAGTGATTCACACACACTTCACACACGCGTAATCTCGGGGGCCCTATCGGTTCCAGTCCCGGCCCGTCGAGTGGGCCCGATCTACTGCCTGAGAACTCTGGAATCTGAATTCAGGAGTTAAGTCTTTTTCCAGCCTCATAAAGAGCTGGGCCTTGTGGAGTAGGGGGCTGATGTGGCTCTCCACTATTTTGGGCCTAGGTTTCACTCAGAGAGAGAGAGAGAGAGAGGGGGGGAGAGGAGAGAAAGACTGTTGAGTTGAGATAGAAAGAGAGAGAGAGGGAGGGGGGTTGTGAGACGAGGTAGAAAGTGTGAGGGGTGAAGAGAGGAAGAGAGGCCCGGGGAAGAGAAGGAGAGCGAGGGAAAGAGAGAGAGAGAGAGAGAGAGAGAGAATGGGGCGGTTGTGAGAGAAAGCAGAGGGGAGGTGTGATGCAGCGCAGAGACGAACGCGGCGGCGAGAGAGAGATAGAGAGGGAGAGAGAGAGAGAGAGAGAGAGAGAGAGAGAGAGAGAGAGAGAGAGAGAGAGCAGCCCTGCGCCGCTGTCAGCGGGAGCGCCGGGAGGCGGGACGCTCGTTGGCCGTGACGCCAAGTACAGCCCTTGTGATGTCTTCCATTCCGAAAGAGGGGGAGAGAGAATGAGAGAGCGTGAGAGAGAGGGGGAAGAAAGGGAGACACGCGAGTCTCTCGGGGGGGGGGGGGGGGGGGGGGGGCTGCGTGTGACTGGGAGCCCCCCGCAGAAACACCGCTCGACTCCACCGGCCACCGCCACGTCAAGGGGAGGAGAACACGCCCGTGCGCTTACTCAGCCCAATCGCAGTGCATGCCTAGAGCGCTCCAGCGCCGGGGTCCACTGGGAAACAATACTAGAGATGTCACATAGCCCAGGCCCATATGGGACAAGAAAACACAAACACAGAAGCTCACACACACAGATGTTCACACACACGCACGCACGCGCACACACATGCTCGCACAGATGCTCACACACACATGCTCACACAGACGCCCACGCATGCACGCACGCACACGCACACACACACACACACACAAGTACTAACCAAAGACGTGGAAGCCCAGGACACAGGTGTAGGTGGCCCAGTCGATGTCCTTGCACTCGGAGCGGTTACGGATCAGCTTACAGCCGTTTGGAATGTCCCCTACAGAGCGAGAGAGAGGTTTGTTACATCTCTGTCACAACAAAGCCTTGTTACATCTCACCCTAACAACACATCCTTGTTACATCTCACCCTAACAACACATCTTTGTAACATCGCACTGTCTACGGAAGCATTCCTCACATAGATTTAGACCAATAGACAATATAGATATTAGGTAGTGGCTAGGTAGTGGATAGAGACTGGTGTAATTAATATGTTCTACTGTAGGACTACCATTCTACAGGGAAATATACTTACTAATATAATAAAAACATATGCTACTAAGTAGTATTCCATGCATGATGTTGTGGTAAGTTGTAAAACGCACTACTCACAGTAAAGGATTTCATAGTCCCCTGAGTTGGACATGATGAACTTGTTGTCTGGGGAGAAGTCGAGGTGTGTGATGTAGCTGGAATGTCCCTGGAGGCACAGAGAGAGAGAGAGGAGGACATGGTGAGTACGTGATGTTGAGGGGTTAACAGGAGGATAGGACAGGCTAGCGGTAACGTTGCACTGTAGGTCGAGTGTAAGGTGTGTGTGTGTGTGTGTGTGTGTGTGTGTGTGTGTGTGTGTGTGTGAGGAGGCGCTGCCTTTCAAAACTAGCTGGCCCACGCAGCTGTGAGGTCCACTATCCTGGGATAGAGCTCTGTGCATCCCAGAGAGGGAGTGTGTGTGTGTGAGTGTGTGTGTGTGTGTGTGTGTGTGTATTCTCCTCCATACTCAGCACTCTGGGAGGGAATCTCTGTTTGCCTCTTTTGGCACTTTGTTTGATTTCTTACGAGTCTACAGGCTTCCTTCCAACACACACACACACACACACGGATACATACAGTACACACACCCAGCCATGAAAGCTTGCTCACACACACACACACACACACACACACACACACACACACACACACACACAGACACACGCACACACACACACGCACACACACACACACACACAGACACAGACACACACACACACAGACACAGACACACACACAGACACACACACACAGACACACACAGACACACACAGACACACACACACACACACAGACACACACAGGAATGTCTCTGACTTCCAGCCAAGCTAAGGCCAGACGACCGACAGCTGCTTCTCTCACTTTCTCCCATCCAACATATAGCACACATATACATATCACACACACACACTCGAAGGCTTTAAATCAAACAAATATGTCCATGAATTTTAGCTACAGATACACACACACACACTTGAATGATGTGAAACAAAATGATGTCCAATAATTTAAACCTCAATAATTCTATATGATGTCCAAACTGTATGTCAGTACTCTATATTGAATAAGCAGATATAGATGTATGGTGTGGAGCCCAATATCTTTCAAATGTATTCCCTAGACAGTGCTCAAGGCCATCTACAGTCTGCTATCTACAGTCTGCACTCGACAGTCTGCACTCGACAGTCTGCACTCGACAGTCTGCACTCTCCAGTCTGCACTCTACAGTCTGCAATCTCCAGTCTGCAATCTACAGTCTGCAACCTACAGTCTGCACTCTACAGTCTGCAACCTACAGTCTGCACTCTACAGTCTGCACTCTACAGTCTACAGTCTGCACTCTACAGTCTGCAACCTACAGTCTGCACTCTACAGTCTGCAACCTCCAGTCTGCAACCTCCAGTCTGCAACCTCCAGTCTGCAATCTCCAGTCTGCAATCTCCAGTCTGCAATCTCCAGTCTGCAATCTCCAGTCTGCAATCTCCAGTCTGCAATCTCCAG
>NC_140258.1:9035455-9047955 GCF_949987555.1 Borostomias antarcticus
CATCTAATCTCTCTCAGTCGGCAACACAATGAAACCAGGAATCCCATGTCAACATCTTATCCGAAAGTGCTTCAATCAACAATGACACAACAGTGTGATCAACAATACACAATATATGACAATACATCTCTTTCATACTGCTTTTTTGATAAGCCATTCATTGCCAGGGTGAAGCTGAGACCTCTGGTAACCAGAGAGGATAATGATTAACCCAGCCCTGAATAGGCGCTAGCGCGATCGTTTACAGCGCTGGGTATCGGTTTATTTGTGGCTAAATGGGCCATTGTGCGCGGGGGTGAGATTGCGTGTGTTCCGTGTGTTTTCGTGTGGGGCGAGCGAACCAGTAAAAAAACAGCTGGAATGTGGCAACTGCAGAGAGAGAGAGACAGAGAGAGAGAGAGAGAAAGACAGAGAGAGAGAGAGTAGGAGCGAGAGAGAGAAAGAATAGTAGAGAAACAGAGGGACTGTAAGCTACTACTGATTAGAGGGGCTATGAGGTATTCAGCACCACAATAACATCACATTGACCCACTAGCCTGATTACGGAGCGCTCAAAACCGAAACAATACTCCCTACCGCTGGTTGGGATCTACGCTGCACGCCTGCAGCACCCACGACTTGGGATTTATACACTGATTGAATGCACGTATCTACGCAGAATGAGGGGCTGCTGTGGACTACGGTTCCCATGAAGCAATGCGTAAAATACCTCTGATAAAGTGTGTGTCTGGGTTACTTACCGCTTTGGAGAAGGCCAGGGAGCCCACCCCTCTCTCGAAGGTGCCCAGGCCGATGACCTGCAGGGTGGACAGACTGACGGAGTCCCACACCCGCACATGGGGCTGCAGCGGCTGCAGGAGACACACACACACACACACACACACACACGCACACACGTCATGATACTTGGGTGGTCTAAACCATTTCCTCTCCTTGTCTTAATGGTTCAGTTCAAGTTTCCGCACCCTGTCGTTTTTTTCTTTCCGAACCCTCAGTGAGTAGTGGACATAAAAGAAAAGGAGATGTGGGAATTAATCCACTGCAAACTATTGAGACACGTCCCAGCAGGGTTGGACTGACGAGGCTCAGACAGGATTCTAGCCTCCCGTCGTTCTAGGGAAGCCAGTTGTGAGCATGTTTAAATAGTACTTAAACATAATGAGCTGGATTAAGGCAAAGATGACTATTATACATGAGTGAATACGGAGCACATGTCTGTCTGTGTGTGTGTGTGTGGACGCGTGTGTCTGTCAACATGTCAAAGACAAGCGCTGGCCTGCGAGGCAAACAACAACACAGCTACAGGACATGAGGAGACAGTGGAGCAAACAAGGATTATGCAGCAAGAAAAAACAGATCTACTGTACATGTACGCAAGATGGAATTAATTTCAGCTCAACCGCCACCTGAATAAACTATTAGATTTTAGCGGCATCTCAGCTTTGGCAGCTGCTCTTTGTTCTTGTATTTATGTAAGAGAGGAAAGGCATTTGCGTTCCTAGAACCAGTTTACCAAACATGCAACGTTGCACTGAGGAACATATGGTTGGAGGACTGGTGGGAGAGGGTGTGGGGGGGTGAGTGCTGGGGGGGGGGGGGGTTGGACGGGTAAGGGTCAGGGTGCGAGGGAGGGCTGGGTGAGGGGGGTGACTATTGGGCAAGTGAGCTTACCCGTCCATCTTTGTCCACTCCTGCGATCTGTCCGGTGGCGATGCGGATCTTATCAGGGTGAACAGCAAGGCTGTAGGAGAGAGAGAGAGAGAGAGAGGGAGAGAAAGAGAGACAGAGAAGCTAAGTGAGTAAAGCTATTAATAGTGTGGGAATTGGACAATTCCCACACTATTCCCTGAAGTGTAGGAATATTTTTAACGTGAGTGACCGTCTCTTGACCACTTTCCCGGAGGAAACGCATGTGTCCAGTTTCCCCAGTGAAGGGTCAGGTGAACTGAGGGGATAGAGTACCACCTGCTTGACTGAGCCATGTCTCCGCCCCTAAGGCAGGTGGTTCGAAACAAAGAGAGGTCTGAGTCAGGCCTCTGTCATCTGACCGGCTCATTTGACTCTCCCTGCTCTGGATAGACGCTATTTGCATCTCATTTGCATCCACCGTTTATCTTAAGGGATCTCTGACAGGTTTGAACCTGAACGTAGTTGAAAAGGATGGGGCAGGTACTGTACACAACAGTTAGAGAGAGAACTATTGTGTGTGTGTGTGTGTGCCAGTTACATTACTTCCTAATCCACCTTAAAAAGGTTTTTTATGAGGTGTTGGATTCAAACTACAAAGAGTCAAACTAGCCCAGACCCAAAAAATCATTACATCCAGCTTCTTCTATTTCTTTGGAAGACTTTGCTTCAGGTAAGTCTTGAGTTTACAAAGCACAAAAAAAAACAAGTGCTTCATAACTTTGTTCAGGTGTAGCTCCGACTTTAATTACCATAAACAGCATATCCCATTACCATATCCTACTGTACCGTACAGTGCACCACCCAGCCAGTCTTTCCAGTTCTCCCTAGCCTACATCTCACCATTTCACACAGTCAGTGTGACCCAGGTAGTGGCGCTGCGTCCTTTCCTCGTAGTTGAAGAGCACGACCACCGAGGCTATGAAGTACACAATCTCCCCCGTAGGCAGCAAGTACACGTTGGCTCTGCAGTCTCGGCCCCGGTAGCCGTACCTGGTGCAGGAAGTCAAGGAGCCCGGACACAGAGAGAGAGGGAGATAGGCCGGGCGTGCGACCACAAAGATACTCTGGAGACGCGCCCTTCCCTTCCAGGAAATAATCGAGGAGGACAGGCGAGGGAGGCCGCATTGTTGAAGTATCGGGACTTGGCCTTACTCTGCCCAAGCGAGGGAGCATAAATGGTAAATGGACTTATATAGCACTTTTCCACCTTAGCGGCACTCAAAGCGCTTTACAATGACCTCTCATTCACCCATTCACACACACACTCACACACCAATGGCGGTAGCTGCCATGCAAGGTGCTAACCTGCTCATTGGGAGCAATTTGGGGTTAGGTGTCTTGCTCAAGGACACTTTGACATGTGGACAGTTGGAGCTGGGATTCGAACCACTGACCCTTCAATCACTGAACGACCCGCTCTACCAACTGAGCTACAGCCGCCCCTAAATAAATGAAGGAACACAGGACTAGGAGATGTTAAGTCTGATGCAAAGCGCCACAAGGAGCCCAGCCCGGCTAGCCTCGCAGGGAAGGATACACCCATTCCAGTTTGAGTCTCTCGGGAGGAAGGTCTGTACGGACGTCATCGTAGTTCTCCACGTCCGAGGGGATGAACATGGTGATGGGCCGGCCGCGCATGAACATCTTGATGTAGTCCCCCTCTGTGGAGGAGAGAGAAAGAGGGAAAGAACAATGTTAGACAGGAGGACAGGTGAGACCGGAGGAATGTAAGAACACCACCACCAACACACTTAGCTGAGGACTAGCAAAAGTATAATTCGGTGAAAGCGAAACAAGTATAGCGCATTGTTTTTCACGTTGAAAGCAAACCAAGTGAAGCTTGTTGACTCCAAACTCATGCTTTTGAACTCAACTCCACGGCCATTGAAGACATAATTGCGGGAGTGACCTTCTCACCATCGTAAACCCACATAAAAATACAGCGCTGCTCAAAAATAACTTGGGTCAAGCCAACAGCGCTCCTTTTCACATTAGGTGAGTCAGAGGGGTGAGTCAGAGAGCATGACATGAGTTTAGTCCATTAAAACCACCAGGAAGAATTCGGCAGCAAGGAAGACTGACTTCTCGCCACCCTGCTGGTCGCTGACACACATAATCACCGAGTGTGAGAAAGCCTTTTATACCCAGACCTCAAAAAAACGATTTCTTTTTTTTTTGTTTTGTTAGTGGGCCGCACATGCTTTCCACTCCTCCGAGGATGAGATCCGGGTAGACAGATGGACGGAGAGAAAGAGAGGCCGACGTACAGAGAGAGGGGGAGAGGAAGAGCCAGACGGAGAGACAGAGGAAGAGAGGAAGAGACAGACGGAGAGACAGAGGGGGAGAGGAAGAGCCAGACGGAGAGACAGATAAACGGAGGAGTGCTGGGTGTCGTGCAGACGAGCGAAGCGGTGTGAGTCAGTGACTCTGAACCCAGTTGGAATATAGGATGGGAGCATAGAAGAAAGATAGATAGAGAGAAAGAGAGAGAGAGAGAGAGAGAGAGAGAGAGAGATAGAGAGAGAGAGAGAGAGAGAGAGAGAGAGAGGGAGAGAGAGACTTTTGCTGTGGACTGGGATTAAAGGAATGTGTTTCCCTTGTCTTCCTTCCAGGTCTGTGGGGGGAAGAACTCTCTAAGTGAGGGGAGGATGTGAGGGACGGGGAGAAAGGGATGGAGGAGAGGGATGAGGGCGAGAAGGATGGGGATAGAGGGATGAGAGAGGGGGATGGGGAGAGGGATGAGAGAGAGGGATGGGGAGAGGGATGAGAGAGAGGGATGGGGAGAGAGATAAAAGAGAGGGATGGAGGAGAGAGGGATGGGTAGAGAGATGAGAGAGAGGGATGGGGAGAGGGGGATGAGAGAGGGATGGAGGAGAGAGGGATGGAGGAGAGAGGGATGGGGAAGTCCGTTTGGAGGTGGATACATTTCTTAGTTATTGCTCATGAAAACCACCGTGATTCAACACAATCCATCTAAAATGATTGTGGCGTTTGCTGTAGAAAATAAGTTTTGGTCATGGACACTAATACTGTGTGTGAGCCGTGGTCTGCAGACTTCCACACTAATCTTTTCTCGGACTAGACCAGGGGTTAATGATGCCAGGAAAAGGCTGAATTCCCCAATAGCGATAAATGAATTAGCCAATTACAGCCCCTTCCAGACATCTCAGGACCAATCACATTACTGGCCAGACCACAGGTCGACCCGTCAGAGACAAGGCATGCTTTTACCCCGGTGAGATGGTGCCTCGGGCGCGGAGGGCAGGGCAGGGCGCTCAGGCCACAGGTATGCCCTCTATTTAGGCTGCTACTGAAACTTTCAATCTTAATCTCAAGTGGTGAAATGATAAATCAGTACCACGTTTGCAATTCCTTCTCTTAAATGGGTATGTCTTTTTTTATAACAAAATTTAAATTAAAATTCTATGTAATACTGTATATTGCATTATAATTTTCATGATGAATAAGCAAAAAGAAAAAAAAGTGAGTTTAAGATTGCATTTCCACAATGCTATCCAGTACTGTGGAATTTCCTTGTTTGGGGTGAATTGTCAATAAGCAATGTAAAATGCTTTTTTATACTCTGCCAAGTTTGAGACTGACTGAATTCAAACAATTAATCACATTCCCTAATTTTAAAGATAACAATTTTACCACCTATTACCACCAATTGAGAATTGATTTGAATCTTTTTCTGTTATCCTAACAAGGAAACAAAAATATATTTGTCATGTCATCATGAAAATGATAATACAGTACACATTTTGGAAAAGGAATTGCAAACAAGTTATTGATTTATCATTTCACTATTCGAGATTAAGATTGAAATAAGTTCGAAAACTTCCATAGGGTGGACATCACATGAGGGCAATTATGTCCAATCAGGAGCGAGAGGTGAGCGGGGTAAAGAGATTCTCTGTGTGTGGTGGTATAGATGGAGTGATTAATCAGAGAGAGACAGAGAGAGATAAAGAGATGGAGAGACAGATCAGCCAGGAAGCAGAGAGAGGGATGTAGCAAGCGCTCGGTGGCTCTGGTGCTGCCAGCAGGCTCTCTGGAAGGGGAGGGGGGGGGGGGGGGGGGACTCACCTGCTTGGCTGTTTTTCTCACGGGTTGACATTTTGGCTGGTCATGAGACAGAAACAATGTCATTCAACGAGACACACACACACGCACTCACACACACACTATGATACTAGACAAGAGGAGAACATCTACAGATGGTCATTGGGTGGAATGGTTCAAAGTTTGGACAGGGTGGGATAGGCAGGAACCACGAGAGCTGTGAAAACCTCAAAAATGTAGCGTCTGGAATTTACTAAAGGCGAGTCACCAGCCTAAAGTGATCACATTTTACATGAGGTGATATCACAGTGTGTGAAGGGCAACTGCTATGGTCAATTCCCACACACTCTAGTAGTAGTTCCATTCTTCAGACAGATGGGTTACACCTGGAATGAACATTAAGGGTCTTTACCTTGGCTTATCACTGGGTCTTTGTGTCTGAAAAAAAACAGAGAAAAACATTCCTGACTCGACCGCAAATGACGTAAGCAAGTGAAAGTCCAGTGTCAGTGTGCGTGTGTGTGTGTGTGTGTGTGACACTCACTTCTCTGCATTCTTCACCACCTTGGCCAGCAGTTTGGAGGTGGAGGCGGCCTTCACCAGCTTGTTCCTGCTCTCCTCTCCGCTCTCCCATGTGCTGCTCTGAGACCTCTCCATGCCTGAACCCCGCTTCGCGCTGTGGCCCCGGCTACACACACGCACACACACGCGCACACACACGCACACACACACACGCACCAAAGTCAATTTTACATCTAACAGAAGCCAAAAGAGTGAAAGCGAGAGGTCGAGGGGCAGAGGAAAGCCACAGACAGAAAGAAAGCAGTTGGGGGGGGGGGGGTGCCATTGTGATCATATTGGAGGGTCACTAGTGTCTATTGCGCCGGGACAGAACGCTTCAAAATGTGCGGCAGCGAGCGGCATTATCTGAACAAACATCATCATATTGTTGACAGAGTCCCTGCTATCCTTTCACGGCACCCCTCCCTCTGGGTTAAGCTGGGCCTGAACCACCAGAGACGGAGAGATATAAACAGGGTCTCCTGCGGGAAGACCCAGGGGCGGAGAGTACAGAACAATCCGGAGAAATCCATTGCATGCTGCAGCGGGGTGGGGGCGGGGGGGGCACACAGGTGGAGAACGACGCCCAGTTATAGGTTAGTACACACAGGCCGGTTGAGCAACTCCGGCCCCAGGCTTCAGGAGGCGGATAGGCCCGTAGAGCTAAGAACCACACTCTAGAGTCTTGAATGAGAGAGAGGGAGGGGGAGAGAGAGAGAGAGAGAGAAAGAGAGCGGGAGGAGTACTTGAAAAAGAATAATCCGCATGCGTTTCTGTGAGGAGAAAGGGTTTTAATAACAGACTAGACATGGAAACGCACACGTTAGGACATACACAGACTAGCCTCAGATCACTCCTGCACTGAGCCTCCTCTCACTAGGGGGCAGTAGAGACACTAGGGGGTAGATGGGACACTGGGGGGGGGGGGGGGCTGTCTGGTCGCTGCGGTGCTAAAGCCTGCACTCTGTCCTGGAACTCTGGAGAGGTCCGCACGGAGACAGCAGGAAGAGAGACCCTGACGTCCAGCGACCTCTCTGTCCTCTATCGGCGGAGAGACAAGCAGCCTGGGTCTTCTCTCTCCTCTATCCCTGGAGAGAACCTGCTCGGAGACAGCAGGAAGAGAGACTCAGACGTCCTGGGGCTTCTCTGCTGCCAAGGCTGACAGCCAGGAATTTGGCGGGAACGGGGGAGGCTGGCCCAGAACAGAAGTGATCCAGAACCCTCGTTCGCTTGACACACACACGCACGCACGCACGCACGCACACACACACATAAATGCAAGCACACACACTTAAACAGGCCAGGAAGAGGCTGGGGCACACACAGGGTACACACACACACAGACCGCAGACTGCGTGGCCCCTAGGAGGAGAGGAGCTAGGGGGGTAGTGGGAGGAAAGCTAACAGTCCCACAGACAACCACGGCTCCAGGGGCAGAGCTGGAATGCTTCACTGGGTGTGTGTGTGTGTGTGTGTGTGTGTGCGTGCGTGCACGTGTGTGTGTGTAGGTGTGTGTGTGTGCGTGTGAGAGAGAGAGTGTGTGTTATCGGCTTGGAATAATGAGATGGAGATAAGCATTAAAAACGAGAAGAGTGTGACTCAGAGGATGTAGAGTGGTAGCTAGAGATTACAGTTGAAAGGAAAGATGGGAGACATCTGTGTTTTACAGCCCATGCCATCTTTGTGTGTCGTTTGAAAGCCTTCTAAATAGTGTACTATACCCCTGCTAAGTGGGTGCCAACGGAGTAGCACTTTAGCTGAGTATACAGACTTTTTAAAAGGCTAAGTCACCTTTCACTATCGCTACACTCGGTTAAAGAGGCAAATGTATCCAACATTTCTCCAGCGGCAGTGAAGACCTTGGTCTTTTTATATTATATGTGCTAACATGCACGCATGCACTCACGCGCATGCACGCACACACGCGCACACACACACACACACACAGTCATACACACAGTCATGCGCACACACACACACACACACACACACACACACAGTCATGCACACACACACACACACACACACACACACACACACGCGCACAATTGCAAGCAGATGAGTTTGTAGGCTAATGTGCTTGGCATGGCTCTTGGCCTGACTAATACGGAGGCCTTGCCCAGTAGACCAGCACGGATTGGTTCAGAGGGGCTCTCAATTGTTCAAGCTAATTGGTTCTCTGTGTTCCTGAGGCTAATTGATACTGATCTGTGTTATGGGTCAAAATGAGCACACTGACCAGGAGTAGAGTACAGTTGGC
The DNA here is from genome assembly GCF_949987555.1 of Borostomias antarcticus. Lineage (NCBI taxonomy): Eukaryota > Metazoa > Chordata > Actinopteri > Stomiiformes > Stomiidae > Borostomias > Borostomias antarcticus. The sequence continues at coordinate 9,044,031 of NC_140258.1, forward strand.
CGTGTGTGTGTGTGTGTGTGTGTGTGTGTGTGTGTGTGTGTGTGTAACCTGCCTGGTGCGGCAAGCACAGCTGGTCTGTGACAGATAGGGCTTCCCTGGTTCCTAATGATACAGTGAGAGGGCTGGCACTGCTACGGATGAGCACAGAGGAGACATCTGTAAACCATTCCTCTCCTCATCCTCTCCTCTCTTCATCCTCTCCTCTCCTCACCCTCTCCTCTCCTCACCCTCTCCTCATCCTCTCCTCACCCTCTCCTCTCCTCATCCTCTCCTCATCCTCTCCCTCTCCTCACCCTCTCCTCTCTTCATCCTCTCCTCTCCTCTCTTCATCCTCTCCTCTCATCCTCTCCTCTCCTCACCCTCTCCTCTCCTCACCCTCTCCTCTCTTCATCCTCTCCTCTCCTCACCCTCTCCTCATCCTCTCCTCTCCTCTCTTCATCCTCTCCTCTCCTCACCCTCTCCTCTCCTCTCTTCATCCTCTCCTCTCCTCACCCTCTCCTCTCTTCATCCTCTCCTCTCCCTCTCCTCTCCTCTCCTCACCCTCTCCTCTCCTCTCCTCACCCTCTCCTCTTTTCTCTTGAGCTGGGTTTCCCATCTTAAGCCCTCAAAAAAGCCTTGGAAACGACTAGTGATGTGAAGCTAAGGTCAGGAGAATTAGAGGCTGTTCGTGTGTGTGTGTGTGTGTGTGCGCATGTGTGTGTTATATGAGTAAAGAAAGCCAAAGGTAAGAAGCGAAGGAGCGATGAGACAATAGTAACCATGGTGTTGTATTAAAACACAAGTGATGTAACGAGCTAAGCAGCATGCCAGCCCTGCCCACGTTATGGTAAGGTCAGCATGTTCAGAGCAGCGCGATGTTGGTGGGGGGGCGGGGGGGTGGGGGGGGTGGGAACCTTTTGGTCGGGGAGGGGCCCTTGCTCTCCGGGGTCTGCCTCTGGGCCTGAGGGGGGTGGGGGGAGGGGGGGTGGCTGGTGGACGGGGAGGGCGCCGGCTGGGGGCTGGTGGGGGCGGGGCCTTTATCATTAGGCTCCTCCTTCTCCTTGATGCCCTCCATCTGGGGCTTGGACTCCTTTTTCCTCTCAGGAGGTCCGCTGTGGAGAGACGACCAGGCGAGGGTTAACGACGTGTCGCACGCACGCACACACACACACACACACACACACAGGGGGACAAGGACCATGAAGGGACAGAAGGACACACACATTCGCATGCACCCCCACTTGTACAAGGTAAAAAATGACAGCCTGTTCAAACAATGTTACCTGTGAACTATGGACAAACAACCTTATCCCACCTCAACGGTCATGGCTAGGATCAAGCATTATCTGAATACATCAGCTGTTTGTTCATGATTCACCCGTCTTGGTTCACTTCCTGTGGGCGTACGTAAAAAAAAAAGGCGGGGCCTTACCTCCATCCCCCCCTTAAATCGCTATGTCAGAATCAATCAAGGTATCCACGAAAAAAATAAATAATGTAGATGTTAAACATGGGAGTGAATGGGAGTGAATGGGAGTGAGGGGAGCAGGGTTTCCAGAGCTGTCGTCCGTGGTGCACCACCACACGGTCCGCCCCTCAGCCAGACTAGAGGAACTATGGCCCTGCACCTCCGACTCACTCAACACGAGACGTTGCTGAATACAGCTGACTCAGCCAACTACATAACGAGGAGGTAAGACTCTGGCTTCGCCACGGGGCCTAGCTACATGCCCCGACAAGCGCCCACATACAACCCCATTGTCCTGAGAGAAACCCGGGATGTTTTCATGGCTCTCATTTTGATGAATCCAAGCTGCGAGGGAGAAAGTGAACAACATGTTATGATTATTTTTTGTGTAGGGGGGGGGTTGATTTGTTTTGAGAGTCATGTAATTAAAACATGGCTTCGACATCAGATTCCGACTGGTGAAGACTGAGTGTCTGTGCTGTAGTTGTGCAATCGTTTGGAGTGACTTGTGCTTCGTCAGAGTGTGTGTTCACATTGTGCGTAGATTGAAACTGGATGAAAATATACGCGAGTCTGTTTTTGGTTATTTGTCGCTTTGTTGAGCGACAACATCACAAAATGTTATAAAAAATGTAAAGAGACAACGTACTGTAATAACAATGTAGTGTTATTAGTGGCTTCAAATGTCCTTGAAACAATTCTGGTGTTTAAATCTAACAGCTTCATGACGGTTTAAAACTGTGTTGCTAATTATGACGATAGCGCTGCAATGCCCCAAGGGACGCGACACCAGCCAACAGATTAAAACTTAAAGACAGGCGATCTCATCCTCGTAACGTTGCCATGGAGACATTTGAGTCGGAAGCACCTGAACGATCTCTAGCTGATTATCTGAGGCCATGTTTATACACCCAAATATCTGAGAAGCTGAGAATTTGCATTCGGGTCCACGTACGCTACAACTGTTGGGAGAGTCGTTTGCTTGTTGGTGGCAGTTGAAATATTTGCGGTGGAAAGGGTAGAAACACATCTTGTCCTGGGTGTGGCTGGAAATGGATCCCGTATCAAAAGGCTGGAACTAGATCTCCTTGCGTGTGAATGTGTGTGTGTGTGTGTGTGTGTTTCTGTGTGTGTGTTTCTGTGTGTGTGTTTCTGTGTGTGTTTCTGTGTGTGTGTTTCTGTGTGTGTGTTTCTGTGTGTGTGTGTGTTTGTCAGCTGTACCTCTTGGCTGCGGAGGAGAACGTCTCCTTCCGGGCGACAGACACGGTGGAGACGTCCCGGTCCCTGTCTCTGTGGGTGGGCTTGCGGCCGCCAGAGCCGCCGTTGGCGATGCAGGACATGGAGTAGGCCTCGCGCATGGGGGTCTGGCCTGCAGGGGGCAGGAGAGAGCAGGGGTGAGCACGGACAGGGACAATCCCCGGAACACATACGAGGGGGCACAGCTAGAAACACATACGAGGGGGCACAGCTAGAAACGCATACGAGGGGGCACAGCTAGAGGACGTAGGCAGGGAAAGAGGGAGGGAGAGAGATTGAGATTGAGAGGAAGAGTAAGAGAGTAAGGGAGAGAACGAGAGAGAGAGTAAGAGAGAGAGTAAGAGAGAGAGAGAGGGCGGGAGAGAGGAAGTGTAAGAAAGAGAGAAAGAGAATACGAAAGGGGGAGAGAGAGAGGGAGACGGAGAGAGAGAGAGGGAGGGAGAGAGAAAGAGTAAGAAAGAGAGAGAAAGAGAGTACGGAAAAGGGAGAGAGAGGGAGAAAGAGAGAGAGAGAGAGAGAGAGAGAGAGAGAGAGAGAGGGTTGTTAATGTACTACTACTTCTTGATACCATGTTAGTGAAGCACACAGAGGAAGTAAAGAGCACAGTGTCAAAGAGCACTGGGTTAATCTACAGGAAGTAGACAAGTAGGAAAAACAAGACAACGCACTTTAAAAACAGAGGGGGGACCTGAGGGGGATTTATTTAACACGGCAAACGGGGTCAATCCGGGCGGCCGGTGCCAAGCCTGCAGATTTACAGGGGGAGCAAGCACGGAGGGACGAAGTAGGACGCGGAAGTAGCCGGTGATGGATGAGGATTAACCGTCTGATCTCGGGGGTTGGACAAAGGATGGATTAGTCCTGGGGCAGATTCCTGGCTCACGTGCCCCCACACACACACGCACACAGTCATGTACACACACAGACGCACACATGCACACACCAGACGGCCTAACTGGTTGAGGGGCGAGCAGGAGGCTCAGAGTCACGGGGGGAGTTGCAGTCGTCTCATGGAGCCCCGAGCATTGATTAACTGTCCTCCTCAGTCTGAGAGGGACAGCGCGCACACGCGCACGCACAGACACACACACACGCACACACAGACACACGCACACACACACACAGACACACAGACACACACACACACACACTCTCTCACACACTCTCACACACACACACACACACACGCACACGCACGCACACATGCACACACGCACACAC